>NC_138302.1:73788771-73813771 GCF_965601325.2 Salmo salar | reverse complement strand
GAATCACCTAGACCACACAGACTCACCTAGACCACACAGACTCACCTAGACCACACAGACTCACCATGACCACACAGACTCACCTAGACCACACAGACTCACCTAGACCACACAGACTCACCTAGACCACACAGACTCACCTAGACCACACAGACTCACCATGACCACACAGACTCACCTAGACCACACAGACTCACCATGACCACACAGAATCACCTAGACCACACATAATCACCATTACCACACAGAATCACCATGACCACACAAAATCACCTATACCACACAGAATCACCTAGACCACACAGAATCACCATGACCACACAGAATCACCATGGCCACACAGAATCACCATGGCAACACGGAATCACCATGACCACACAGACTCACCTTGACCACACAGACTCACCATGACCACACAGAATCACCTATACCACACAGAATCACCTAGACCACACAGAATCACCTATACCACACAGAATCACCTAGACCACACAGAATCACCTAGACCACACAGAATCACCTATACCACACAGAATCACCTAGACCACACAGAATCACCATGACCACACAGAATCACCTATACCACACAGAATCACCTAGACCACACAGAATCACCATGACCACACAGAATCACCATGACCACACAGAATCACCTATACCACACAGAATCACCTATACCACACAGAATCACCTAGACCACACAGAATCACCTATACCACACAGAATCACCTAGACCACACAGAATCACCATGACCACACAGAATCACCTATACCACACAGAATCACCTAGACCACACAGAATCACCATGACCACACAGAATCACCATGACCACACAGAATCACCTAGACCACACAGAATCACCTATACCACACAGAATCACCTAGACCACACAGAATCACCATGACCACACAGAATCAACATGGCAACACAAAATCACCTAGACCCCACAGAATCACCATGGCAACACAGAATCCCCATGACCACACAGAATCACCATGGCAACACGGAATCACCATGACCACACAGACTCACCTTGACCACACAGACTCACCATGACCACACAGAATCACCTATACCACACAGAATCACCTAGACTACACAGAATCACCACGGTGACACAGAATCACCTAGACTACACAGATTCACCACGGTGACACAGAATCACCTAGACCACACAGAATCACCTAGACTACACAGAATCACCTAGACTACACAGAATCACCTAGACTACACAGAATCACCTAGACTACACAGAATTACCACGGTGACACAGAATCACCTAGACCACACAGAATCACCTATACCACACAGAATCACCTAGACTACACAGAATCACCATGGTGACACAGAATCACCTATACCACACAGAATCACCTAGACCACACAGAATCACCATGACCACACAGAATCACCATGGCCACACAGAATCACCATGGCAACACGGAATCACCATGACCACACAGACTCACCTTGACCACACAGACTCACCATGACCACACAGAATCACCTATACCACACAGAATCACCTAGACCACACAGAATCACCTATACCACACAGAATCACCTAGACCACACAGAATCACCTAGACCACACAGAATCACCTATACCACACAGAATCACCTAGACCACACAGAATCACCATGACCACACAGAATCACCTATACCACACAGAATCACCTAGACCACACAGAATCACCATGACCACACAGAATCACCATGACCACACAGAATCACCTAGATCACACAGAATCACCATGACCACACAGAATCACCTATACCACACAGAATCACCTATACCACACAGAATCACCTAGACCACACAGAATCACCTAGATCACACAGAATCACCATGACCACACAGAATCACCTAGACCACACAGAATCACCTATACCACACAGAATCACCTAGACCACACAGAATCACCATGACCACACAGAATCAACATGGCAACACAAAATCACCTAGACCCCACAGAATCACCATGGCAACACAGAATCCCCATGACCACACAGAATCACCATGGCAACACGGAATCACCATGACCACACAGACTCACCTTGACCACACAGACTCACCATGACCACACAGAATCACCTATACCACACAGAATCACCTAGACTACACAGAATCACCACGGTGACACAGAATCACCTAGACTACACAGATTCACCACGGTGACACAGAATCACCTAGACCACACAGAATCACCTAGACTACACAGAATCACCTAGACTACACAGAATCACCTAGACTACACAGAATCACCTAGACTACACAGAATTACCACGGTGACACAGAATCACCTAGACCACACAGAATCACCTATACCACACAGAATCACCTAGACTACACAGAATCACCATGGTGACACAGAATCACCTAGACCACACAGAATCACCTATACCACACAGAATCACCATGACCACACAGAATCACCACGGTGACACAGAATCACCTAGACCACACAGAATCACCTATACCACACAGAATCACCTAGACTACACAGAATCACCACGGTGACACAGAATCACCTAGACCACATAGAATCACCTAGACTACACAGAATCACCTATACCACACAGAATCACCTAGAACACACAGACTCACCATTACCACACAGAATCACCATGCTGACACATAATCACCATGACCACACAGAATCACCTAGACCACACAGACTCACCTAGACCACACAGAATCACCATGACCACACAGACTCACCATGACCACACAGACTCACCATGACCACACAGACTCACCATGACCACACAGAATCACCATGACCACATAGAATCCCCTAGACCAAACAGAATCACCTAGACCACACAGACTCACCATGGCGACATAGACCCATCATTAGACCAGATTAACCAACAGTCTTTGAACTCTGTTAACCTCTTCAACTTTGACCCTACAGAGCCCTCTTCATCAGAGTCACCTGCCACGGCCAGGAAGGAGTGATGATAGCTTCCTGCTTCCTGTGAGTCATGGTGGGTAGGAAGTCTCAGGGTCATGCTGCCTGAGCCTGGAACACACACAGGTCAGAGGTCAAATGTGTTAGAGAGAGAGAGAGACAGAGAGAGCGAGAGAGGGAGAGAGAGAGACAGAGAGGTGTACTTTAAACAGTGAGAGGTACATGTATGTGTGCGTGTGCTCTTGGTCTCTCTGTCCAGGAAATAGTGTGATGCACACACAGCTGCAGTGTCATGGGTAAACTTCCGGCGCCGACAGAGATGCCCGCCTCGCTTCGCGTTCCTAGGAAACTATGCAGTATTTTGTTTTTATATGTGTTACTTCTTACATTGTTACCCCAGGAAATCTCAGGTTTTATTACATACAGTCGGGAGGAACTATTGGATATAAGAGCAACGTCAACTCACCAACATTACGACCAGGAATATGCCTGTTTGGCCTACCACCCAGGACAATGGATCAGATACCAGCCGGCGAACCAAAACAACGACGCCGTAGAAGAAGAGGCAGACGGAGCGGTCTTCTGGTCAGGCACCGCTCCCGAGCATACTACTCGCCAATGTCCAGTCTCTTGACAACAAGGTAGACGAAATCCGAGCAAGGGTAGCATTCCAGAGGGACATCCGAGACTGTAACATTCTCTGCTTCACGGAAACATGGCTCACTCGAGACACTCTATCTGAGTCGGTACAGCCACCTGGTTTTTCCACACATCGCGCCGATAGAAACAAGCATCTCTCTGGTAAGAAGAAGGGCGGGGGTGTATGCCTTATGGTTAACGAGACGTGGTGTGATCATAACAACATACAGGAACTCAAATCCTTTTGTTCACCTGACTTAGAATTCCTCACTATCAAATGTCGACCACATTATCTACCAAGAGAATTCTCTTCGATCATAATCACAGCCATGTATATTCCCCCCAAGCAGACACATCGACGGCCCTGAAAGAACTTCATTTGACTCTATGTAAACTGGAAACCACATATCCTGAGGCTGCATTTATTGTAGCCGGGGATTTTAACAAGGCTAATCTGAAAACAAGGCTCCCCAAATTCTATCAGCATATCGACTGTGCTACCAGGGCTGGCAAAACCCTAGACCACTGTTATTCTAACTTCCGCGACGCATATAAGGCCCTCCCCCGCCCCCCCTTTGGAAAAGCTGACCACGACTCCATTTTGTTGCTCCCAGCCTATAGACAGAAACTAAAACAGGAAGCTCGTGCCCTCAGGTCTGTTCAACGCTGGTCCGACCAATCGGATTCCACGCTTCAAGGCTGCTTCAATCACGTGGACTGGGATATGTTCCGCATTGCTGCGAACAACAACATTAACGAATACGCTGATTCGGTGTGCGAGTTCATTAACAAGTGCATTGGCGATGTCGTACCAGCAGCGTCTATTAAAACATTCCCAAGCCAGAAACCGTGGATTGATGGCAGCATTCGGGCAAAACTGAACGCGCGAACCACTGCTTTTAATCAGGGCAAGGTGACCGGAAACATGACCGAATACAAACAGTGTAGCTATTCCCTCCGCAAGGCAATCAAACAAGCTAAGCGTCAGTACAGAGACAAAGTGGAGTCGCAATTCAACGGCTCAGACACGAGAGTTACGTGGCAGGGTCTACAGTCAATCACGGACTACAAAAGCAAAACCAGCCCCGTTGCGGATCACGATGCCTTGCTCACAGACAGACTAAACAACTTTTTTGCTCGCTTTGAGGACAATACAGTGCCAACGACACGGCCCACTACCAAAACCTGCGGGCTCTCCTTCACCGTAGCCAACGTGCGTAAAACATTTAAACGTGTTAACCCCCGCAAGGCTACCGGCCCAGACGGCATCCCTAGCCGCGTCCTCAGAGCATGCGCAGACCAGCTGGCTGGTGTGTTTACGGACATATTCAATCTCTCCCTATCCCAGTCTGCTGTCCCCACATGCTTCAAGAGGGCCACCATTGTTCCTGTTCCCAAGAAAGCTAAGGTAACTGAGCTAAATGACTACCGCCCTGTAGCACTCACTTCCGTCATCATGAAGTGCTTTGAGAGACTAGTCAAGGACCATATCACCTCCACCCTACCTGACACCCTAGACCACTCCAATTTGCTTACCGACCCAATAGGTCCACAGACAATGCAATCGCCATCACACTGCACACTGCCCTAACCCATCTGGACAAGAGGAATACCTATATAAGAATGCTGTTCATCGATTACAGCTCAGCATTTAACACCATAGTACCCTCCAAACTCGTCATTAAGCTCGAGACCCTGGGTCTCGACCCCACCCTGTGCAACTGGGTCCTGGACTTCCTGACGGGCTGCCCCCAGGTGAGGGTAGGTAACAGCATCTCCACCCCGCTGATCCTCAACACTGGGTCCCCACAAGGGTGCGTTCTTAGCCCTCTCCTGTACTCCCTGTTCACCCACGACTGCGTTGCCATGCACGCCTCCAACTCAATCATTAAGTTTGCAGACGACACTACAGTGTTAGGCTTGATTACCAACAACGACGAGACGGCCTACAGGGAGGAGGTGAGGGCCCTCAGAGTGTGGTGTCAGGAAAATAACCTCACACTCAATGTCAACAAAACTAAGGAGATGATCGTGAACTTCAGGAAACAGCTGAGGGAGCAGCCCCCTATCTACATTGACGGGACAGTAGTGGAGAGGGTGGAGAGTTTTAAGTTCCTCAGCATACACATCACGGACAAACTGAAATGGTCCACCCACACAGACAACGTGGTGAAGAAGGCGCAGCAGCGCCTCTTCAACCTCAGGAGGCTGAAGAAATTCGGCTTGTCACCAAAAACACTCACAAACTTTTACAGATGCACAATCGAGAGCATCCTGTCGGGCTGTATCACCGCCTGGTACGGCAGCTGCTCCGCCCATAACCGGAAGGCTCACCAGAGGGTAGTGAGGTCTGCACAACGCATCACCGGGGGCAAACTACCTGCCCTCCAGGACACCTACACCACCCGATGTCACAGGAAGGCCAAAAAGATCATCAAGGACAGCAACCACCCGAGCCACTGCCTGTTCACCCCGCTATCATCCAGAAGGCGAGGTCAGAACAGGTGCATCAAAGCTGGAACCGAGAGACTGAAAAACAGCTTCTATCTCAAGGCCATCAGACTGTTAAACAGCCATCACTACCATTGAGTGGCTGCTGCCAACATACTGACTCAACTCAAGCCACTTTAATAATGGAAAAATGTATGTAATCAATTTATCACTAGCCACTTTATATTATATAATGTTTACTTACCCTACATTACTCATCTCATATGTATATCACTAGCCACTTTATATGTGGATCACTAGCCACTTTAAACAATGCCACTTTATATAATTTTACATTTTAGTCATTTAGCAGACGCTCTTATCCAGAGCAACTTACAGTAGTGAATGCATACATTTCATGCATTCTTTTTTTGTACTATAATGTTTTCATAACCTACATTACTCATCTCATATGTATATACTGTACTCTATACCATCTACTGCATCTTGCCATCCTGATGTAATGTAACACTAGCCACTTTAAAGAATGCCGCTTTATATGTTTTCATACCCTACATTACTCATCTCATATGTGTATACTGTACTCCATACCATCTATTACATCTTGCCTATGCCGCTCGGCCATCACTCATTTATATATTTTTATGTACATATTCATTCCTTTACACTTGTGTGTACAAGGTAGTTGTTGTGGAATTGGTAGATTACTTGTTAGATATTACTGCATGGTCGGAACTAGAAGCACAAGCATTTCTCTACACTTGCATTAACACCTGCTAACCATGTGTATGTGACAAATAAATTTGATTTGATTTGAAAGTTGAACTTGTATCCTGGTCTGGCCTAAAACACATATTCTGCCTGATTGCTGAAATGCACACAGTCGTGTATTAGTACTAATCCCTTAACCTCTCTTTTTATGATGTCCAAGATATGGCAACAAAAACTTACAGTATGTGGATCTAAAACGTAACAGTCCATCTATTGTATGATGCAATGCCAGTGGTGTTAAGTACTTTAAAGTACTAGTTAAGTCGTTTTTTGGGGTATCTGTACTTTACTATTTATATATTTTTTAACTTTAATTTCAGTACATTCCTAAAGAAAATTATGTACTTTTTACTCCATACATTTTTCCTAACACCCAAAAGTACTCTTTACATTTTGAACGCTTAGCAGGACAGGAAAATTCACACAGTTATGAAGAGAACATCCCTGGTCATGTACTGCCTCTGATCTGGTGGACTCACTAAACACGAATGCTTTGTTTGTAAATGATGTCTAAGTGTTGGAGCGTGCCCCTGGCTATTAGTAAATAAAAAATAAAATGATGCCATCTGGTTCGCTTAAAATAAACAATTTGAAATGATTTATAGTTTTACTTTTGATGCTTAAGTATATTTTAGCAATTACATTTAATTTTGAGTATATTTAAAACCAAATACTTTTAGACTTTTACTCAAGTAGTATTTTACTCTGTGACTCACTTTTACTTGAGTCATTTTCTATTAAGGTATCTTTACTTTTACTCAAGTATGACAATTGGGTCATTTTTCCATCACTGTGCAACACAATCCAATGTGGAGCTGCAGTATTCCAACATCCTTCATGCGTGATTGTCTTTTCCTGTCTATTTGAATGTTACTGTTGTGTTTGGTAAGATGTGGGAATGCTTTGCTGCTCTGTGAGAGATGCTGCTTGACTGTCTGAGGATGTCTCATTTTATGTTGTCAGAGGGCATGAGAAACACAAAGCCTTTTCAGGCAGATGGAACTGAACAATCACGACTATTACTGTAGATGTCATAATCACACTGCACGCTTCACTGCTGACAAGGCCTGCCTACTTATCTCTTTTCCACTTCTCTTCTCCCCCTCTCCCCCTCTTTTCTCATTTCTGAGGACCACTCAGCGTTAGAGGCCCACCTCCCCATCTCTCTCTCCCTTCATTCTCCCACCTTCCACCTTCCTCTCTCCCTATTCCTCCATTCCCCCTGTGCCTTTCACTCCTTCCCCTCATTCCTCTCTCCCTATTCCTCCATGCCCCATCCCTCTCTCCAGCCATTCCCCTTTACTTTTCCTCCCTCTATCCTCCCTCTGTCCTTACGTCCCTCTCTCCTTACTCCCATCTTCTACCCATACTTCTTTCTCCCTCCATCCATCCCTCTCTGTCCTGCCTTCCTTCCTTCCTTCCTTCCTTCCTTCCACCCCCCCCCCCCCCCCCCCCCCCCTCCCTGGTCATGGTGAGTCATCCCATGGCAGTGTGATTCATGCTGCTCTGGGCTCCTATCTCCCAGGAGAAATTAACAGCCATTTTAATCGTGCCGACGACTCCAATTCATTACCTCTCTCTCTCTCTCTCTCTCTCTCTGTCTCTCTCTCTCTCGCTCTCTCTCTCTCTCTCTCTCGCTCTCTCTGTCTCTCTCGCTGTCTCTCTCTCCGTCTCTATTTCTCTCTCTCACACACATCTCCCGCTCAGGTGTCAAACGGCACTTAACATCCCTGCCAATCACCCAGATTCAGAGGAGAGCTGAAGGAGAGAGAGGGAGAAAGAGAGGGAGAGATAAAAAGAGCACACACCTATACCTCCGTTCTCTACTACCACATCCACTGTCCTCCTCCTCCTCCTCCTTCATCCCCCTGTTATTCCTTTACCTGTTCCTCCCCCATTCATATTAACTAATTTTGACTCCATCACTCTTTCACTCCCATCCTCCTGTTCTACTACTCTTTACTCATTCCCATCTTCTTTTGGCATCTTGTACAGTAGTCTGCCAGACCCATGGAGGTTGAGCTTCACACAGAGGATTGCCATCACTGTTCTTTGCAATCAAAACGCTCACAAAATGTCCGCCCAGTTCAAACGCCACTAAAATGGTGTTTCCCACCGAGTGATGAATGATGGACAGGCACAAGGGGTGATTTCACTCTTTATTCCTCCCCCACCCTTCTCCACACATAATCAGCCAAGCCCTTGACCTGACCCTTCATTTCTTCCACTTTTTCCCTGTTTCGTGCTCTCCCTCTATCTCTCCTTTTCTGTCTTTCTTTTTTTTCCTCCCCTCTCTTTCTCTCTATAAAGAGATCTACAGAAGAGGACAGCTATGCATCACACTCACTGTGTAATAAAATCATCAGTAGGTTTTGTAAGCTGTTCAGTCAGAACAGGTTTTTCCATAGACATCTCCATCCAGTGTGTGAGTGATGGATGTGTGTTGGGTTATTGAGCCCACTGGGTAGAGTGAATTAAAGATGACCATCTTACATTAATGTCATTATTACCCACAAAGACAGGACACTTTTATGACCAATGTGGAATTACTCTTCTCTCACATGTTTAGATCCTCTCTCCCATTATCCATTAACACATCATCACTAGTATAGCACTAGCTACGGCGCACAATGTAGTGTGTGTGTGTGTGTGTGTGTGCGTGCGTGCGTGCGTGCGTACGTGCGTGCATGTGCATCTGTGTGTATGCATGTGTGTGCCTGTTTATGCATGTGTGTGTATGTGTGTGTGTCACAGCAGTTCATCTTCCTGACACTGGCCTGACTCTATTTACTTTTCTGTCAGTTAGATTGTGATCAGGCATGAGAGACGGCCGCCCTAGAGATCATCAACACACTATTACATGCCAGACGGCAGCCATTCTGTGCCCCCTGGTGTCCCAGAGGCCTATCGATCACACTATCTCTAACAGCGACAGGACCTCATGGCAGCCAGCTTGCCTCATTTGGGTCCGTAATGGACGAGGCGGGTGACAGATGCTTGTTGTGGGTGGTTTGTGTGTCGTAGTGGGAGATAACTGTAACAAACTGATGTTCCGTCCCACCCTGCCTATCTCCCTGCCTATCTCCCTGCCTATCTCCCTGCCTCCCTCCCTGCCTCCCTCCCTGCCTATCTCCCTGCCTATCTCCCTGCCTCCCTCCCTGCCTCCCTCCCTGCCTATCTCCCTGCCTCTCTCCCTGCCTCCCTCCCTGCCTATCTCCCTGCCTATCTCCCTGCCTCCCTCCCTGCCTATCTCCCTACCTATCTCCCTGCCTCCCTCCCTGCCTCCCTCCCTGCCTCCCTGCCTCCCTCCCTGCCTCCCTCCCTGCCTCCCTCTACTCACCCTGATCAGTGGACTGCTAGGGGAATGAAGATGAATTCCTCTACAGTCTAGTTCCTCTCAAGGTTTGTTCTTCCTACATGGAGGGGCTTACCTTGCCACAGTAGTCTCTGATGTTGACTGTGAGGTGGAGGAAACTGAAGTTGGTGGGTACATGGGGAGGTCTTCGGTCTCTCCCTCTCTCTCTCAGGACCAGTGAAGTGGAGAGCTGCTGTCTGGCTCTGTCCACTTCTCTCTAATAGGATCTGTATCTGCATATAGAGAGAGAGGAGAGAGAGAGGGGAAGAGAGAGAGAAGAGAGAGGAGAGAGAGAGAGAGGAGAGAGCAAGAGAGGGGAGAGAGGAGAGAGAGAGAAAGAGAGAGAGGGAGAGGGAGAGGGAGAGGAGAAAGAGAGAGGGGAGAGGGGAGAGAGGGAGGTTCAAGCAGGGCAGAGGGATGGAGAGATGGAGAGGGAGACAGAGAGATGGAGAGGGAGACAGAGAGATCACACTAAGGAGCAGTCCTTACTGACAACACACACCAATTAAAACACAGACACTAAACACAGACACACAGACCTCCCTCTACCCTCTATCACCCCTCTCCTCTCTCTCACTGTTCCACACCAGGGTTAAGTCCAGGGTGAGAATATCCAGCTGTATGCTTGGTAATTATCCAAACACTATCATTAATTATAAAGTTCTGAGAATGAAAAAGAAAGACGGGAAAACAATCATAGACCGGACCGGTTACAGGAATGACCTATTCAGCGAAAGTGTGAGTGTACTTAGAGTTGTTTACAGTAGGTCAGACAGGGACATGTGACTGGGAGGTGAGGTGGCTGCTGGGAGGAAAGGGGTCCGGGGCACAGTGTTAAGTTGTCCTGTTGGCTGCTGGGAGAAGAGGAGAAGGTACAGGCTGTAATTGGCTGTTGATGTTCCACTGGAGAGGCTTTCTGCCACTACTTTCCTCACATACACACTACACTCTGGACTGGACTCCAGCCCTCCCCCCTCCGTCTATGCCACTACTTTCCTCACATACACACTACACTCTGGACTGGACTCCAGCCCTCCCCCCTCCGTCTATGCCACTACTTTCCTCACATACACACTACACTCTGGACTGGACTCCAGCCCTCCCCCCTCCGTCTATGCCACTACTTTCCTCACATACACACTACACTCTGGACTGGACTCCAGCCCTCCCCCCTCCGTCTATGCCACTACTTTCCTCACATACACACTACACTCTGGACTGGACTCCAGCCCTCCCCCCTCCGTCTATGCCACTACTTTCCTCACATACACACTACACTCTGGACTGGACTCCAGCCCTCCCCCCTCCGTCTATGCCACTACTTTCCTCACATACACACTACACTCTGGACTGGACTCCAGCCCTCCCCCCTCCGTCTATGCCACTACTTTCCTCACATACACACTACACTCTGGACTGGACTCCAGCCCTCCCCCCTCCGTCTATGCCACTACTTTCCTCACATACACACTACACTCTGGACTGGACTCCAGCCCTCCCCCCTCCGTCTATGCCACTACTTTCCTCACATACACACTACACTCTGGACTGGACTCCAGCCCTCCCCCCTCCGTCTATGCCACTACTTTCCTCACATACACACTACACTCTGGACTGGACTCCAGCCCTCCCCCCTCCGTCTATGCCACTACTTTCCTCACATACACACTACACTCTGGACTGGACTCCAGCCCTCCCCCCTCCGTCTATGCCACTACTTTCCTCACATACACACTACACTCTGGACTGGACTCCAGCCCTCCCCCCTCCGTCTATGCCACTACTTTCCTCACATACACACTACACTCTGGACTGGACTCCAGCCCTCCCCCCTCCGTCTATGCCACTACTTTCCTCACATACACACTACACTCTGGACTGGACTCCAGCCCTCCCCCCTCCGTCTATGCCACTACTTTCCTCACATACACACTACACTCTGGACTGGACTCCAGCCCTCCCCCCTCCGTCTATGCCACTACTTTCCTCACATACACACTACACTCTGGACTGGACTCCAGCCCTCCCCCCTCCGTCTATGCCACTACTTTCCTCACATACACACTACACTCTGGACTGGACTCCAGCCCTCCCCCCTCCGTCTATGCCACTACTTTCCTCACATACACACTACACTCTGGACTGGACTCCAGCCCTCCCCCCTCCGTCTATGCCACTACTTTCCTCACATACACACTACACTCTGGACTGGACTCCAGCCCTCCCCCCTCCGTCTATGCCACTACTTTCCTCACATACACACTACACTCTGGACTGGACTCCAGCCCTCCCCCCTCCGTCTATGCCACTACTTTCCTCACATACACACTACACTCTGGACTGGACTCCAGCCCTCCCCCCTCCGTCTATGCCACTACTTTCCTCACATACACACTACACTCTGGACTGGACTCCAGCCCTCCCCCCTCCGTCTATGCCACTACTTTCCTCACATACACACTACACTCTGGACTGGACTCCAGCCCTCCCCCCTCCGTCTATGCCACTACTTTCCTCACATACACACTACACTCTGGACTGGACTCCAGCCCTCCCCCCTCCGTCTATGCCACTACTTTCCTCACATACACACTACACTCTGGACTGGACTCCAGCCCTCCCCCCTCCGTCTATGCCACTACTTTCCTCACATACACACTACACTCTGGACTGGACTCCAGCCCTCCCCCCTCCGTCTATGCCACTACTTTCCTCACATACACACTACACTCTGGACTGGACTCCAGCCCTCCCCCCTCCGTCTATGCCACTACTTTCCTCACATACACACTACACTCTGGACTGGACTCCAGCCCTCCCCCCTCCGTCTATGCCACTACTTTCCTCACATACACACTACACTCTGGACTGGACTCCAGCCCTCCCCCCTCCGTCTATGCCACTACTTTCCTCACATACACACTACACTCTGGACTGGACTCCAGCCCTCCCCCCTCCGTCTATGCCACTACTTTCCTCACATACACACTACACTCTGGACTGGACTCCAGCCCTCCCCCCTCCGTCTATGCCACTACTTTCCTCACATACACACTACACTCTGGACTGGACTCCAGCCCTCCCCCCTCCGTCTATGCCACTACTTTCCTCACATACACACTACACTCTGGACTGGACTCCAGCCCTCCCCCCTCCGTCTATGCCACTACTTTCCTCACATACACACTACACTCTGGACTGGACTCCAGCCCTCCCCCCTCCGTCTATGCCACTACTTTCCTCACATACACACTACACTCTGGACTGGACTCCAGCCCTCCCCCCTCCGTCTATGCCACTACTTTCCTCACATACACACTACACTCTGGACTGGACTCCAGCCCTCCCCCCTCCGTCTATGCCACTACTTTCCTCACATACACACTACACTCTGGACTGGACTCCAGCCCTCCCCCCTCCGTCTATGCCACTACTTTCCTCACATACACACTACACTCTGGACTGGACTCCAGCCCTCCCCCCTCCGTCTATGCCACTACTTTCCTCACATACACACTACACTCTGGACTGGACTCCAGCCCTCCCCCCTCCGTCTATGCCACTACTTTCCTCACATACACACTACACTCTGGACTGGACTCCAGCCCTCCCCCCTCCGTCTATGCCACTACTTTCCTCACATACACACTACACTCTGGACTGGACTCCAGCCCTCCCCCCTCCGTCTATGCCACTACTTTCCTCACATACACACTACACTCTGGACTGGACTCCAGCCCTCCCCCCTCCGTCTATGCCACTACTTTCCTCACATACACACTACACTCTGGACTGGACTCCAGCCCTCCCCCCTCCGTCTATGCCACTACTTTCCTCACATACACACTACACTCTGGACTGGACTCCAGCCCTCCCCCCTCCGTCTATGCCACTACTTTCCTCACATACACACTACACTCTGGACTGGACTCCAGCCCTCCCCCCTCCGTCTATGCCACTACTTTCCTCACATACACACTACACTCTGGACTGGACTCCAGCCCTCCCCCCTCCGTCTATGCCACTACTTTCCTCACATACACACTACACTCTGGACTGGACTCCAGCCCTCCCCCCTCCGTCTATGCCACTACTTTCCTCACATACACACTACACTCTGGACTGGACTCCAGCCCTCCCCCCTCCGTCTATGCCACTACTTTCCTCACATACACACTACACTCTGGACTGGACTCCAGCCCTCCCCCCTCCGTCTATGCCACTACTTTCCTCACATACACACTACACTCTGGACTGGACTCCAGCCCTCCCCCCTCCGTCTATGCCACTACTTTCCTCACATACACACTACACTCTGGACTGGACTCCAGCCCTCCCCCCTCCGTCTATGCCACTACTTTCCTCACATACACACTACACTCTGGACTGGACTCCAGCCCTCCCCCCTCCGTCTATGCCACTACTTTCCTCACATACACACTACACTCTGGACTGGACTCCAGCCCTCCCCCCTCCGTCTATGCCACTACTTTCCTCACATACACACTACACTCTGGACTGGACTCCAGCCCTCCCCCCTCCGTCTATGCCACTACTTTCCTCACATACACACTACACTCTGGACTGGACTCCAGCCCTCCCCCCTCCGTCTATGCCACTACTTTCCTCACATACACACTACACTCTGGACTGGACTCCAGCCCTCCCCCCTCCGTCTATGCCACTACTTTCCTCACATACACACTACACTCTGGACTGGACTCCAGCCCTCCCCCCTCCGTCTATGCCACTACTTTCCTCACATACACACTACACTCTGGACTGGACTCCAGCCCTCCCCCCTCCGTCTATGCCACTACTTTCCTCACATACACACTACACTCTGGACTGGACTCCAGCCCTCCCCCCTCCGTCTATGCCACTACTTTCCTCACATACACACTACACTCTGGACTGGACTCCAGCCCTCCCCCCTCCGTCTATGCCACTACTTTCCTCACATACACACTACACTCTGGACTGGACTCCAGCCCTCCCCCCTCCGTCTATGCCACTACTTTCCTCACATACACACTACACTCTGGACTGGACTCCAGCCCTCCCCCCTCCGTCTATGCCACTACTTTCCTCACATACACACTACACTCTGGACTGGACTCCAGCCCTCCCCCCTCCGTCTATGCCACTACTTTCCTCACATACACACTACACTCTGGACTGGACTCCAGCCCTCCCCCCTCCGTCTATGCCACTACTTTCCTCACATACACACTACACTCTGGACTGGACTCCAGCCCTCCCCCCTCCGTCTATGCCACTACTTTCCTCACATACACACTACACTCTGGACTGGACTCCAGCCCTCCCCCCTCCGTCTATGCCACTACTTTCCTCACATACACACTACACTCTGGACTGGACTCCAGCCCTCCCCCCTCCGTCTATGCCACTACTTTCCTCACATACACACTACACTCTGGACTGGACTCCAGCCCTCCCCCCTCCGTCTATGCCACTACTTTCCTCACATACACACTACACTCTGGACTGGACTCCAGCCCTCCCCCCTCCGTCTATGCCACTACTTTCCTCACATACACACTACACTCTGGACTGGACTCCAGCCCTCCCCCCTCCGTCTATGCCACTACTTTCCTCACATACACACTACACTCTGGACTGGACTCCAGCCCTCCCCCTCCGTCTATGCCACTACTTTCCTCACATACACACTACACTCTGGACTGGACTCCAGCCCTCCCCCCTCCGTCTATGCCACTACTTTCCTCACATACACACTACACTCTGGACTGGACTCCAGCCCTCCCCCCTCCGTCTATGCCACTACTTTCCTCACATACACACTACACTCTGGACTGGACTCCAGCCCTCCCCCCTCCGTCTATGCCACTACTTTCCTCACATACACACTACACTCTGGACTGGACTCCAGCCCTCCCCCCTCCGTCTATGCCACTACTTTCCTCACATACACACTACACTCTGGACTGGACTCCAGCCCTCCCCCCTCCGTCTATGCCACTACTTTCCTCACATACACACTACACTCTGGACTGGACTCCAGCCCTCCCCCCTCCGTCTATGCCACTACTTTCCTCACATACACACTACACTCTGGACTGGACTCCAGCCCTCCCCCCTCCGTCTATGCCACTACTTTCCTCACATACACACTACACTCTGGACTGGACTCCAGCCCTCCCCCCTCCGTCTATGCCACTACTTTCCTCACATACACACTACACTCTGGACTGGACTCCAGCCCTCCCCCCTCCGTCTATGCCACTACTTTCCTCACATACACACTACACTCTGGACTGGACTCCAGCCCTCCCCCCTCCGTCTATGCCACTACTTTCCTCACATACACACTACACTCTGGACTGGACTCCAGCCCTCCCCCCTCCGTCTATGCCACTACTTTCCTCACATACACACTACACTCTGGACTGGACTCCAGCCCTCCCCCCTCCGTCTATGCCACTACTTTCCTCACATACACACTACACTCTGGACTGGACTCCAGCCCTCCCCCCTCCGTCTATGCCACTACTTTCCTCACATACACACTACACTCTGGACTGGACTCCAGCCCTCCCCCCTCCGTCTATGCCACTACTTTCCTCACATACACACTACACTCTGGACTGGACTCCAGCCCTCCCCCCTCCGTCTATGCCACTACTTTCCTCACATACACACTACACTCTGGACTGGACTCCAGCCCTCCCCCCTCCGTCTATGCCACTACTTTCCTCACATACACACTACACTCTGGACTGGACTCCAGCCCTCCCCCCTCCGTCTATGCCACTACTTTCCTCACATACACACTACACTCTGGACTGGACTCCAGCCCTCCCCCCTCCGTCTATGCCACTACTTTCCTCACATACACACTACACTCTGGACTGGACTCCAGCCCTCCCCCCTCCGTCTATGCCACTACTTTCCTCACATACACACTACACTCTGGACTGGACTCCAGCCCTCCCCCTCCGTCTATGCCACTACTTTCCTCACATACACACTACACTCTGGACTGGACTCCAGCCCTCCCCCCTCCGTCTATGCCACTACTTTCCTCACATACACACTACACTCTGGACTGGACTCCAGCCCTCCCCCCTCCGTCTATGCCACTACTTTCCTCACATACACACTACACTCTGGACTGGACTCCAGCCCTCCCCCCTCCGTCTATGCCACTACTTTCCTCACATACACACTACACTCTGGACTGGACTCCAGCCCTCCCCCCTCCGTCTATGCCACTACTTTCCTCACATACACACTACACTCTGGACTGGACTCCAGCCCTCCCCCCTCCGTCTATGCCACTACTTTCCTCACATACACACTACACTCTGGACTGGACTCCAGCCCTCCCCCCTCCGTCTATGCCACTACTTTCCTCACATACACACTACACTCTGGACTGGACTCCAGCCCTCCCCCCTCCGTCTATGCCACTACTTTCCTCACATACACACTACACTCTGGACTGGACTCCAGCCCTCCCCCCTCCGTCTATGCCACTACTTTCCTCACATACACACTACACTCTGGACTGGACTCCAGCCCTCCCCCCTCCGTCTATGCCACTACTTTCCTCACATACACACTACACTCTGGACTGGACTCCAGCCCTCCCCCCTCCGTCTATGCCACTACTTTCCTCACATACACACTACACTCTGGACTGGACTCCAGCCCTCCCCCCTCCGTCTATGCCACTACTTTCCTCACATACACACTACACTCTGGACTGGACTCCAGCCCTCCCCCCTCCGTCTATGCCACTACTTTCCTCACATACACACTACACTCTGGACTGGACTCCAGCCCTCCCCCCTCCGTCTATGCCACTACTTTCCTCACATACACACTACACTCTGGACTGGACTCCAGCCCTCCCCCCTCCGTCTATGCCACTACTTTCCTCACATACACACTACACTCTGGACTGGACTCCAGCCCTCCCCCCTCCGTCTATGCCACTACTTTCCTCACATACACACTACACTCTGGACTGGACTCCAGCCCTCCCCCCTCCGTCTATGCCACTACTTTCCTCACATACACACTACACTCTGGACTGGACTCCAGCCCTCCCCCCTCCGTCTATGCCACTACTTTCCTCACATACACACTACACTCTGGACTGGACTCCAGCCCTCCCCCCTCCGTCTATGCCACTACTTTCCTCACATACACACTACACTCTGGACTGGACTCCAGCCCTCCCCCCTCCGTCTATGCCACTACTTTCCTCACATACACACTACACTCTGGACTGGACTCCAGCCCTCCCCCCTCCGTCTATGCCACTACTTTCCTCACATACACACTACACTCTGGACTGGACTCCAGCCCTCCCCCCTCCGTCTATGCCACTACTTTCCTCACATACACACTACACTCTGGACTGGACTCCAGCCCTCCCCCCTCCGTCTATGCCACTACTTTCCTCACATACACACTACACTCTGGACTGGACTCCAGCCCTCCCCCCTCCGTCTATGCCACTACTTTCCTCACATACACACTACACTCTGGACTGGACTCCAGCCCTCCCCCCTCCGTCTATGCCACTACTTTCCTCACATACACACTACACTCTGGACTGGACTCCAGCCCTCCCCCCTCCGTCTATGCCACTACTTTCCTCACATACACACTACACTCTGGACTGGACTCCAGCCCTCCCCCCTCCGTCTATGCCACTACTTTCCTCACATACACACTACACTCTGGACTGGACTCCAGCCCTCCCCCCTCCGTCTATGCCACTACTTTCCTCACATACACACTACACTCTGGACTGGACTCCAGCCCTCCCCCCTCCGTCTATGCCACTACTTTCCTCACATACACACTACACTCTGGACTGGACTCCAGCCCTCCCCCCTCCGTCTATGCCACTACTTTCCTCACATACACACTACACTCTGGACTGGACTCCAGCCCTCCCCCCTCCGTCTATGCCACTACTTTCCTCACATACACACTACACTCTGGACTGGACTCCAGCCCTCCGCCCTCCGTCTATGCCACTACTTTCCTCACATACACACTACACTCTGGACTGGACTCCAGCCCTCCCCCCTCCGTCTATGCCACTACTTTCCTCACATACACACTACACTCTGGACTGGACTCCAGCCCTCCCCCCTCCGTCTATGCCACTACTTTCCTCACATACACACTACACTCTGGACTGGACTCCAGCCCTCCCCCCTCCGTCTATGCCACTACTTTCCTCACATACACACTACACTCTGGACTGGACTCCAGCCCTCCCCCCTCCGTCTATGCCACTACTTTCCTCACATACACACTACACTCTGGACTGGACTCCAGCCCTCCCCCCTCCGTCTATGCCACTACTTTCCTCACATACACACTACACTCTGGACTGGACTCCAGCCCTCCCCCCTCCGTCTATGCCACTACTTTCCTCACATACACACTACACTCTGGACTGGACTCCAGCCCTCCCCCCTCCGTCTATGCCACTACTTTCCTCACATACACACTACACTCTGGACTGGACTCCAGCCCTCCCCCCTCCGTCTATGCCACTACTTTCCTCACATACACACTACACTCTGGACTGGACTCCAGCCCTCCGCCCTCCGTCTATGCCACTACTTTCCTCACATACACACTACACTCTGGACTGGACTCCAGCCCTCCCCCCTCCGTCTATGCCACTACTTTCCTCACATACACACTACACTCTGGACTGGACTCCAGCCCTCCCCCCTCCGTCTATGCCACTACTTTCCTCACATACACACTACACTCTGGACTGGACTCCAGCCCTCCCCCCTCCGTCTATGCCACTACTTTCCTCACATACACACTACACTCTGGACTGGACTCCAGCCCTCCCCCTCCGTCTATGCCACTACTTTCCTCACATACACACTACACTCTGGACTGGACTCCAGCCCTCCCCCCTCCGTCTATGCCACTACTTTCCTCACATACACACTACACTCTGGACTGGACTCCAGCCCTCCGCCCTCCGTCTATGCCACTACTTTCCTCACATACACACTACACTCTGGACTGGACTCCAGCCCTCCCCCCTCCGTCTATGCCACTACTTTCCTCACATACACACTACACTCTGGACTGGACTCCAGCCCTCCCCCCTCCGTCTATGCCACTACTTTCCTCACATACACACTACACTCTGGACTGGACTCCAGCCCTCCCCCCTCCGTCTATGCCACTACTTTCCTCACATACACACTACACTCTGGACTGGACTCCAGCCCTCCCCCCTCCGTCTATGCCACTACTTTCCTCACATACACACTACACTCTGGACTGGACTCCAGCCCTCCCCCCTCCGTCTATGCCACTACTTTCCTCACATACACACTACACTCTGGACTGGACTCCAGCCCTCCCCCCTCCGTCTATGCCACTACTTTCCTCACATACACACTACACTCTGGACTGGACTCCAGCCCTCCCCCCTCCGTCTATGCCACTACTTTCCTCACATACACACTACACTCTGGACTGGACTCCAGCCCTCCCCCCTCCGTCTATGCCACTACTTTCCTCACATACACACTACACTCTGGACTGGACTCCAGCCCTCCCCCCTCCGTCTATGCCACTACTTTCCTCACATACACACTACACTCTGGACTGGACTCCAGCCCTCCCCCCTCCGTCTATGCCACTACTTTCCTCACATACACACTACACTCTGGACTGGACTCCAGCCCTCCCCCCTCCGTCTATGCCACTACTTTCCTCACATACACACTACACTCTGGACTGGACTCCAGCCCTCCCCCCTCCGTCTATGCCACTACTTTCCTCACATACACACTACACTCTGGACTGGACTCCAGCCCTCCCCCCTCCGTCTATGCCACTACTTTCCTCACATACACACTACACTCTGGACTGGACTCCAGCCCTCCCCCCTCCGTCTATGCCACTACTTTCCTCACATACACACTACACTCTGGACTGGACTCCAGCCCTCCCCCCTCCGTCTATGCCACTACTTTCCTCACATACACACTACACTCTGGACTGGACTCCAGCCCTCCCCCCTCCGTCTATGCCACTACTTTCCTCACATACACACTACACTCTGGACTGGACTCCAGCCCTCCCCCCTCCGTCTATGCCACTACTTTCCTCACATACACACTACACTCTGGACTGGACTCCAGCCCTCCCCCCTCCGTCTATGCCACTACTTTCCTCACATACACACTACACTCTGGACTGGACTCCAGCCCTCCCCCCTCCGTCTATGCCACTACTTTCCTCACATACACACTACACTCTGGACTGGACTCCAGCCCTCCCCCCTCCGTCTATGCCACTACTTTCCTCACATACACACTACACTCTGGACTGGACTCCAGCCCTCCCCCCTCCGTCTATGCCACTACTTTCCTCACATACACACTACACTCTGGACTGGACTCCAGCCCTCCCCCCTCCGTCTATGCCACTACTTTCCTCACATACACACTACACTCTGGACTGGACTCCAGCCCTCCGCCCTCCGTCTATGCCACTACTTTCCTCACATACACACTACACTCTGGACTGGACTCCAGCCCTCCCCCCTCCGTCTATGCCACTACTTTCCTCACATACACACTACACTCTGGACTGGACTCCAGCCCTCCCCCCTCCGTCTATGCCACTACTTTCCTCACATACACACTACACTCTGGACTGGACTCCAGCCCTCCCCCCTCCGTCTATGCCACTACTTTCCTCACATACACACTACACTCTGGACTGGACTCCAGCCCTCCGCCCTCCGTCTATGCCACTACTTTCCTCACATACACACTACACTCTGGACTGGACTCCAGCCCTCCCCCCTCCGTCTATGCCACTACTTTCCTCACATACACACTACACTCTGGACTGGACTCCAGCCCTCCCCCCTCCGTCTATGCCACTACTTTCCTCACATACACACTACACTCTGGACTGGACTCCAGCCCTCCGCCCTCCGTCTATGCCACTACTTTCCTCACATACACACTACACTCTGGACTGGACTCCAGCCCTCCGCCCTCCGTCTATGCCACTACTTTCCTCACATACACACTACACTCTGGACTGGACTCCAGCCCTCCCCCCTCCGTCTATGCCACTACTTTCCTCACATACACACTACACTCTGGACTGGACTCCAGCCCTCCCCCCTCCGTCTATGCCACTACTTTCCTCACATACACACTACACTCTGGACTGGACTCCAGCCCTCCCCCTCCGTCTATGCCACTACTTTCCTCACATACACACTACACTCTGGACTGGACTCCAGCCCTCCCCCTCCGTCTATGCCACTACTTTCCTCACATACACACTACACTCTGGACTGGACTCCAGCCCTCCCCCCTCCGTCTATGCCACTACTTTCCTCACATACACACTACACTCTGGACTGGACTCCAGCCCTCCGCCCTCCGTCTATGCCACTACTTTCCTCACATACACACTACACTCTGGACTGGACTCCAGCCCTCCGCCCTCCGTCTATGCCACTACTTTCCTCACATACACACTACACTCTGGACTGGACTCCAGCCCTCCCCCCTCCGTCTATGCCACTACTTTCCTCACATACACACTACACTCTGGACTGGACTCCAGCCCTCCCCCCTCCGTCTATGCCACTACTTTCCTCACATACACACTACACTCTGGACTGGACTCCAGCCCTCCCCCCTCCGTCTATGCCACTACTTTCCTCACATACACACTACACTCTGGACTGGACTCCAGCCCTCCCCCCTCCGTCTATGCCACTACTTTCCTCACATACACACTACACTCTGGACTGGACTCCAGCCCTCCCCCCTCCGTCTATGCCACTACTTTCCTCACATACACACTACACTCTGGACTGGACTCCAGCCCTCCGCCCGCCGTCTATGCCACTACTTTCCTCACATACACACTACACTCTGGACTGGACTCCAGCCCTCCCCCCTCCGTCTATGCCACTACTTTCCTCACATACACACTACACTCTGGACTGGACTCCAGCCCTCCGCCCTCCGTCTATGCCACTACTTTCCTCACATACACACTACACTCTGGACTGGACTCCAGCCCTCCCCCCTCCGTCTATGCCACTACTTTCCTCACATACACACTACACTCTGGACTGGACTCCAGCCCTCCCCCCTCCGTCTATGCCACTACTTTCCTCACATACACACTACACTCTGGACTGGACTCCAGCCCTCCCCCTCCGTCTATGCCACTACTTTCCTCACATACACACTACACTCTGGACTGGACTCCAGCCCTCCCCCCTCCGTCTATGCCACTACTTTCCTCACATACACACTACACTCTGGACTGGACTCCAGCCCTCCCCCCTCCGTCTATGCCACTACTTTCCTCACATACACACTACACTCTGGACTGGACTCCAGCCCTCCCCCCTCCGTCTATGCCACTACTTTCCTCACATACACACTACACTCTGGACTGGACTCCAGCCCTCCGCCCTCCGTCTATGCCACTACTTTCCTCACATACACACTACACTCTGGACTGGACTCCAGCCCTCCGCCCGCCGTCTATGCCACTACTTTCCTCACATACACACTACACTCTGGACTGGACTCCAGCCCTCCGCCCGCCGTCTATGCCACTACTTTCCTCACATACACACTACACTCTGGACTGGACTCCAGCCCTCCCCCCTCCGTCTATGCCACTACTTTCCTCACATACACACTACACTCTGGACTGGACTCCAGCCCTCCGCCCTCCGTCTATGCCACTACTTTCCTCACATACACACTACACTCTGGACTGGACTCCAGCCCTCCCCCCTCCGTCTATGCCACTACTTTCCTCACATACACACTACACTCTGGACTGGACTCCAGCCCTCCGCCCGCCGTCTATGCCACTACTTTCCTCACATACACACTACACTCTGGACTGGACTCCAGCCCTCCGTCCGCCGTCTATGCCACTACTTTCCTCACATACACACTACACTCTGGACTGGACTCCAGCCCTCCCCCTCCGTCTACCTCTCTCCATCTTTCCCTCTATCACTCCACATCTTCTTTTGTAATGTGGCAAATCACAGAAAGATGTGAAACTAAGCTCTGATCAGGTTATTCCCCTGTCTCACACACACTACCCTCTCAGTGGGATTCCTAAAACACAGATCAGTGTTTAAACGTTTTGCAGTAATGGAGAGTGGTGTGTGCGTGTGTGTGTGTGTGTAGTACAGAGGGAACATAAATGGCTGTGCAGTGGAATTCCAAGGTGCGTGGTAGTTGACAGCAGGCAGGCTTCATGGTAATGTGATTAAGTCCTTTCTGTGGTTAATTAGCCCCTCCAGCTGCTACAGACACAGACGAGGTAAACAACTAGAGTCACTAACGATCAAAGGCACCGCACCACGCCTCGCCTGTCAGGAGGGGAACACACACCTGCACCTGGGAGACAATCACACACACACACACACACACACACACACACACACACACACACACACACACACACACACACACACACACACCTGTGGGATGCTCCACTACTCCACACTAAGACACACACTTCAACTCTTCCTCTGATCACCTAATGAAAAAACATTTGTTTCCCAAAGTGTGGGTGGAGAGCCACTGGTGAGACACAGCCAATTCCCTTTGGGTTGTTTCTTACACCAGAAGAATTTTTTTCATAAAAAGAAAACTTGAAAAGATGTTAGCTAGGTGGATCTCAGATAAATGATAGACTGCAGCTCAATGCTCAGAGGGGACGGTTTACAGAACATTTCTGACAGGCACATTTCAGGAAGTTTAGAAGCAAATGATGAAGAAAATCAGCGTAATTATACATTTTTT
>NC_138302.1:73678771-73783771 GCF_965601325.2 Salmo salar | reverse complement strand
AACAAGATTCTCTGGTCTGATGAAACCAAGATTGAACTCTTTGGCCTGAATGCCAAGTGTTACGTCTGGAGGAAACCTGGCACCATCCCTACGGTGAAGCATGGTGGTGGCAGCATCATGCTGTGGGGGTGTTTTTCAGCGGCAGGGACTGGAAGACTAGTCGGGATTGAGGGAAAGATGAACAGAGCAAAGTACAGAGAGATTCTTGATGAAAACCTGCTCCAGAGCGCTCAGGACCTAACAAGCATTTCGCTACACCCGCAATAACATCTGCTAAACATGTGTATGTGACAAATAACATTTGATTTGATTTAACCTCAGACTAGGGCGAAGGTTCACCTTCCAACAGGACAACGACCCTAAGCACACAGCCAAGACAACGCAGGACTGGCTTCGGGACAAGTCTTATTTTCAGGTCTCTCCTTGAGTTGCCCAGCCAAAGCCCGGACTTGAACCCGATCGAACATCTCTGGAGAGACCTGAAAATAGCTGTGCAGCAACGCTCCCCATCCAACCTGACAGAGATTGAGAGGATCTGCAGAGAAGAATGGGAGAAACTCCCCAAATACAGGTGTGCCAAGCTAGTAGCGTCATACCCAAGAAGACTTGAGGCTGTAATCACTGCCAAAGGTGCTTCAACAAAGCACTGAGTAAAGGGTCTGAATACTTATGTAAATGTCATATTTCTGGGGTTTTTAAAATATAAATTAGCAAACATTTCTAAAATCCTATTTTTGCTTTGTCATTATGAGGTATTATGTGTAGATTGATGAGGGATTTGTTTTAGAATAAGGCTGTAACGTAACAAAATGTGGAAAAAGTGAAGGGGTCTGAATACTTTGCGAATGCACTGTATATACACACACTTCCCTCCCACACCTACTCTCCAGAGGCAGATGTGTGTGTGTGTGTGTGTGTGTGTGTGTGTGTGTGTGTGTGTGTGTGTGTGTGTGTGTGTGTGTGTGTGTGTGTGTGTGTGTGTGGTCCCTAGATTAGCCAGTCTCCCAACACAAATATTTGGCTGCAGGATGAGCCGTCTCAGAATGCACCAGAACATGAAATTAACCAGAAGAGAGGGGGGGCAGGGGTGCCCACCCAAAACAGCACCTCAGTCACAGAATGACAAAAACAGACACACACCTAGAGGGAGGAGTGATAGTAGTTGACTTGTAGGTTCAACCCCAAAGGAAGCCCCCACAATGTGTCTCTGGCCTACTTTTAATTGTGGTTTTCCAAGTAAAGTAAAGGTGTGATCTGAGCAGCCATTGTCCCAGCATGATCAAGAGAAACAGAGGATGAAAAAGAAAGATGGAGAGGGAGAGAGACAGGTAGAGGCACAGGGATGTGTTCTGTAAGGCTGTGGTTCCGGCGTGAGTTGGAGAGCAGTCAGGAACGGTCTTCCCAGCATTCCTGCTGAGTCCCACCCACTGAGGGACTAATTGGATCCTTATTACCATCCCTGCCTCCATCCCAGGAATGATGGATTCATATTGGGGAGAATTTCATTAATCACTCTTATTCAGCGGAGAAGGGAAGTCATTTCTGGGCGCGCCGAGCGGCCAGCATAATGAATATTCATGGGGAGGAAATTTGGGGTCAGGTCTAATAAGGCAGGTAATTTGTAATTTGCGCTGTTCCCACTAAGGTCCTGTTCGCCAGGTTAACCCATAGCACACACACACACACACAGCACTTTGATTATATCATACGCCATGTTTTCGCTTAACACCTACTGGCTACACTCATGTACATATCTTGTGGTAGGTTATTGAGTGAGGTGCACACACACTCACACACACACACACACACACACACACACACACACACACACACACACACACACACACACACACACACACACACACACACACACACACACACACACATACACACACACACACACACACACACACACACACACACAGAGAGAGAGCGAGAGGCTATACTAAGCTGTCTGTCTAGCCTTCAGCAGACACACTGCTGCGATAAAACAAAGACTGAAAAACTCTTAATTCCCGCAAATGAGTGAAACATTTTCAAAATGCCCACTTCTAGACACTCCAAACAGGACCAGGACCAACTCTTTAATAATAACCTAGAAATATTCTTTAAATAAAACAGCAGTTCAAACAGGGGAAATGGCTTATTCTTCCCCCTCCCTCTGTCTCCACTTCACAGAGTTTACTCCCCAAAAGCATTTTACTATTCTTTCTGAAATTATGCCCACCTGGCATCACTTAAAGTAACTTAATAAATAATTAATCAATACATTTGGGGTGATTAAAATTCATGACCAGAAAGTGTTTTTAAAAGAATGCCCCAGCCCCCTCGGGGTGTCCAATCAGCGCGCAGCGTTCGTTAGATCAGGAAGGAATAATGAATTGTACCTGAATGTTTAGTGAGATCATGCAGCTCGGCTGCCTGTGGTGTTTAGTATGTGTGTGTGTATCCTTGCAACAACAGGCGTGTTTGTGAGGTCACATGGTGGTGGCCGACTCCTCGATGTGAGCTGCTACATCAGTCACTAACACTAGCTAACCTAGTGACACACAGCTAAACCAACAGCTTCACATGGAATTGAACGCAGGAACTACAGAGCCCACAGGCACCCTGGTCTGGCTTCCCCAGTCCTTTGCCCTCTCCTCTCCTCTCCTCTCCTCTCCTCTCATCTCCTCTCCTCTCCCCTCCTCTCCTCCTCTCCTCTCCTCTCCTCTCCTCTCATTCCCTTTTAGCTCTTCTACTCTCCTCCATACATCCTGCTGTCCTCATCCTCCACTCCTTACCCCACACTCTCCTCCATCCCCTCATTCTCAATCACATATGGGGAAGTGTGTGTGTGTGTGTGTGTGTGTGTGTGTGTGTGTGTGTGTGTGTGTGTGTGTGTGTGTGTGTGTGTGTGTGTGTGTGTGTGTGTGTGTGTGTGTGTGTGTGTGTGTGTGTGTGTGTGTGTGTGTGTGTGTGTGTGTGTGTGTGAGATGGGCCAGTTCGACATCATCATGAGGTCAGTGATGGCGTACATGAAGAACATTTAGAGGGGTGGGAAGGGGCTGTTCAAATGAACTAAAATGGCCATCCTGAATGTTGACTGACAGATCAGTAGGTCTGCTCTAAACTAGGAGGTTCCATATGTGTGAAGAGGGGTTTTGTCAGACATGGCATGTTTTAAGTATGCTTCACACACACACACACACACACACACACACACACACACACACACACACACACACACACACTTACACACACACACACACACACACACACACACACACACACACACACACACACACACACACACACACACACACACACACACACAGAGAGAGACACACACACAGTCGTTAAACACAACCCCTTGGTGATGTGTGATTGACAGCTGAGGGACATAGAACACCTCTAGCATGGTCAAAGGTCAGCCATGCCCATGGAGACGGAGGGTGGGGGCTCTATATTAGTCATAGTGGCTACCACAGGGCCAAACACTAGTATTGGCCACAGCGAGTGAAACTATTCACTACATCTGTGACATTTCAAGATGAAGCTGATAGTAGACCAGCGTACAGTTCCAGAACAGGCCAGAGAACTAAGAGAGACAGACATCTCCACGGAGAAAATATTTAGAAGGAACCTTCGTTGCGGGTGTAAATAAATAAGCCAGTGGTGTCTGCCATGAAGGTGAGTCACCCTCTCATGTATATCTAATGTATATCTCTGTCTGACTCACCTCAGGTTCACAAGCACAGGGCCCAGGAGACTTGGAGAGTCTTTTAAAGATATGTGCTCACTTAATCACTGTGAAAAGGGCCCCCTTGAGCTTGCCTAATATTATAATGAATTAATTCAACCAAAAAAGGGGTATTAAATTTCCTCCCTCTTAGGATACTGTCTGAATACATTGACCTTTTTGGAAATCGCCCTCTAATTCTAACCAGCTTTCTGTTGCATTTACAGACAAAACTTGTTTCTTCTCTGCACTCTCTCTCCCTCAGTAATATGGGAGAGGTTTTCACTGAGTCCTCTGCTTAGGTAAAGCTCTGTGCGGAGGAGTGATCCCTTGCTTGTGTTGTGTGTGTGTGTGTGTGTGTGTGTGTGTGTGTGTGTGTATGTGTGTGTGTGTGTGTGTGTGTGTGTGTGTGTGTGTGTGTGTGTGTGTGTGTGTGTGTGTGTGTGTGTGTGTGTGTGTGTGTGTGTGTGTGCATTTTCGTGTGTGTGTGTGTGTGTGTGTGTGTGTGTGTGTGTGTGTGTGTGTGTGTGTGTGTGTGTGTGTGATCCCTAGCTTTATCTCAGTGCTGTGCCACAGAGGAGAGAAACTTTTCTTATTAACGGAGCGAGGGAGAGAATAGCAGGCGGCTAAGTCTCTGTCTATCTCTGTCTCTGTCTCTGTCTCAGCGGTAGCCCACTCCCAGAGGTATTGTGGGTCTTCTGTAACTCTGACTGAAGTTCACAAGGGTTAGGTAGTATACTTAGGAGGAGGGGAGGGGGGGAGGAGGAGGGGGGTTAAGTAGGATTGGAACAGTGGCAGTTTTAGAAGAGAACTTTAAAGCTCCCTGTACCAGAGTGATGGAGGACGACGGCTTCATGACGTTATCTACAAGTCTCTGGGAACCGGAGAAGAGAAGAAGAGAAGTGTTGAAATGATAAGTGCTGTAGGCTGTATAATTCTGCTAGGTTTGGGGGCTGTAAAAGTTCAGCGACCTTCAGTCAGCTCACTGAAGCAAACAGACCCAGCTCTGGCTCACACCCTCACCATGAAACAGAACAAATGAAAGAGGATTTCATCTCTTCTCGGACGGGTGAATGGATGGATGGATGGATGGATGGATGAATGGATGGATGGAAGGACAAACAGTAATAATAATAACAAATAGACAAATAGATGTTTAAAGCTTAGGATAGATTTTATTGTGCATGTCGGGTTGATAGTGACTCTGTGATCCTCACGCCCCATTGGTCGTCAAGGACATCCAGTCCAACCGCTAGCTTCTACAAAACAGTCTGAGGACCATGGCAGAACCTCCTTTCTAGTCTTTTCTGATCTATGCAGTGCCCAGGATGTATAAGGATAGGGGTCAAACTGGAATTTGCTGCTGGTCTGCAATCGTGATTGGCTCTGCAACTTGTCGCTCTCTGCATGAGAGAGATGGGGGTGGAGATAGGGGAACAGAGAGAGAAGGAGTGAAAGGATGAGAGTATAAAAGAGAAGTAAAGAGAGACTGAATCGGGTGAGAAAGAGAAAAGGGGAAAAGGCTGTGATAGGAACAAAGCCTGGTCTCTGTCACTCCAAGGTAAGAACCAGGCAGGATCAGCCTTATAGTGAGCAGACGTCAAACTCTATAAGTTCAAGTCACGGCAACTAAGTTGAAGTCTGCTAGAGCGGAACACATGTTCCCTGTGTAGTGGATGGTATCTAGTCAAAGCTAGTCACATTCCCTGTAGTCTTCAATGTAGCCCATTCCTTAGGCATGGTATGGAGAACTCAGAGTTCACCTAGTACCCCAAAGTAATACAGGTCACTCAAGTCTTCTTATTCTCTTAACACGTAACTTTATTTACACTTTACATTAAAGCCCGATTCCTTCTTAAACCCTGCACCTTATTGGGGTAGGGTGATCTGTGTGTGGACCTTCTCCTCCCCCTACTGGCCATCTGAGAGCAGGGCACCCTCCTGATCTCTGATAGAGGGGTTTATACCAGGCACGAGCACCTGCCCCTTTTCCCTCCCACTCGGCAAGTGCCCTTTTGGGTGGAGGTATAATCAAATCAAATCAAATCCAATTTTTATCGTTGTTGCTCTGAACCCACTTCCCCCCAAGTCATTGTGATGTCGTCAAGACCCCTACCCCTACCCCTATCCCTATCCCTATCCCTACCCCTATCCCTATCCCTATCCCTACCCCTACCCCTATCCCTATCCCTATCCCTACCCCTACACCTACCCCTACCCCTACATCTACCCCTACCCCTATCCCTATCCCTATCTCTACCCCTACACCTACCCCTACCCCTACATCTACCCCTACCCCTACCCCTATCCCTATCCCTACCCCTACCCCTATCCCTACCCCTATCCCTACCGTTGGTCTGCCCTGTATGGAGCTCACGCATGCCTGGTTGGAGATTGCTCGTGCCTGGTCTCCAAACATGCATGGCTTGAGATGCAGTCACCGGTTGAGTGTGTGTAGCAAGCTACCTTGTGTAAATATCAACAGTACTACCACAGTAGCAAAGCATTTGATTGACAATTGATTTACAACAACATCTATGATCAGCTGATAGCCTACCTTGTTTTCCACATGTCAATAATGTCTTTAGGAGGCACTGTAACCAGCTAGCTTACAATTTGTGAAGAGCGAGTGACTTATTAATAAATAGTCAGCTCACTGAAACAATCAAACCCATTCATTATCTGACTGGATCGGGCTGCTGTGAGAGGGCTCTATAGGGCTCCCTCCATCTCTCTGTCTGTTACTCCATCAGGCAGCAGGTTGCAGGCCACAGCCTGGGAATACAGTTTGATCTGTGGTCCATAAAGATCCCCACAGACTGAACTCAGGCAGCTCCCTGCCCCCTTTCCTTATTCCTGGCACAGCTCTCTGAAACAAAATGTGTGTGTGTGTGTGTGTGTGTGTGTGTGTGTGTGTGTGTGTGTGTGTGTGTGTGTGTGTGTGTGTGTGTGTGTGTGTGTGTGTGTGTGTGTGTGTGTGTGTGTGTGCGCGCGCGCGTTGGTGCGTATGTAACCAAGACTGAGCGATGTCAGCCCCCTATCCTCCCTTCATTTACACCTCTCGCTGCCTTGTCTCTCCTCTCCTCCACACATGAAAAGAATGATCCCTCTCTCTGGGTGTTAATGGCAGGCACATTATTCATCTCTCCTGCCAATTTGGGCTCCTTTCAGAGATGAAGGCATGTGAAGTCAGAGAGGAGGATTAAATGTTAAAAGACGGACAGAGGTAAGGAAGAGAAAAGGAGTGAAGGAATGAAGAGAGAGATGCGACAAGGTGTGAGGAGTCAGAAAAGACTATTAAATATGTAGAGGAAGAAGGGTGGACAGAGGGAAGGAAGAGAAAAAAGGAAGGGGTGAAGAAAGAGAGGAAGCGACAGACAGTGGAAGCCGTCACTGAGCATTCGTGACCTTATTAGATGAGAGGCCTGTTACCGCAGTGACACGACCCCCAGTGTGTCACAGCTCCACCTTTATTATTACCTTTCTGAGGCCTGCCATTGGACAGGGACCAAGTGCTCATTTACATAAAGCCCATCAGGCCCTCACACAGGACGAGTCAGGAATACAGATCAAGGCTGGGACTGAGAGACTATGGTAGAAGACACTAGTTCTACTGATGTTGACTTGAGATAGAGTCTGAAACAGATCTTGAGTAGGTTACTTACTAAAGCCCATCGCTCCCCAGGGACCAGGGGCCATTGACGACTCCTCTCCATCGCACTCTGTCTAGGCTGTCTTCTCAATCTCGTTCCCCCCCATGCCGGATGTTTTGGTGTCTGCTTCAATCTCCCGACCAGTTTTTCCTGGTCAGGTCGTATGGTTTATGAAACACTCCTGGCCCTGTGCAAATAATAGAAGAAAAACTCTGACAAATAATCCACACTGACCTTCATCAGACTTCCCTACCTAATGACTAAAGAGCCAGCGTTTAACTCACATTTTCACACAAATCTCTCATTGACGAGACATCCATGTATGATTAATGGCTGAAGTTAGGATTCGGGCTTAAAACACTAAAAGAAGCAATCTAGCCTCTCACTCTTGTTCCTATGATTTATCAAAAGGTCATAAAGCAACATCTCAGCAGCCAGTTGTCTTCGTTAGGCTTTCTGTCATTATGGCTGAGACCAGCAAATCCATAAAACAGGTCCAACCTTCAGATCAGCACTAAGAGCCTAGGTTTTGGGCAGTGTGGATATACGGGCTGTCAGAAGCCGGACAAGATCATCAACCAGACCAGTGATTGACGGTGACATAATGGAGGGGGAAAGATCAATAAGCAATATCAGAAGTTTTAACACGCGGCAATACACATAAACCTTTACCAACTTCACAATGTCATTCCTGTTCATACAAGTTTCTCCTCCTCATCCCTTTGGACAAAAAAGGATAAATCCATTAAAAAAATCGGTCTGGTTTTTATAGTCATCCCTCCTTTTCTCCTCCCTCATCTCCATTTTGATGTCTGTCTATTAGTGGAGGGTGAGGCCTTCCCTGCTCTCACATCCAGGGGCTAAATTAGCTCAATCAGCTCCCTTTCACCTCCCCTCGCTGGGCCTGGAGCTGAGTGACATGCTGCCCCCTGAGAGGGGCCGGGACTCACAGTCACACACAGCACAGCGACAGACAGATAGACACAAAGACAGATAGGACAGAGATGGAGAGAGGAGGAGAAGGAGCTGAGATAGAGGAAGAGGGGGAGGAGAATGGGAGTGGCATGAAAGCAACAGAAAGAGAATGTGGGACAGGCTGAAAGAGAGAGAGAGCTGGGAACCACTCACCAACCAAGAATTCACAAAATGGGACAAACACCAAATTAAGACTCTGCTTACAGAATTCAGCAAAAAATATCCTCTGTGTACAATGTAAAACACCAAATAATGCATGCAGAGCATAATTAGGCCGATACCCACTAATTGTCAAAATCCAGAAAAGAGCCGTTAAATTCTACAACCACCTAAAAGGAAGCGATTCCCAAACCTTCCTTAACAAAGTCATCACCTACAGAGAGATGAACCTGGAGAAGAGTCCCCTAAGCAAGCTGGTCCTGGGGCTCTGTTCACAAACACACCCCACATAGTCCTAGCACAACTACACAATTAGACCCAACCAAATCATGAGAAAACAAAAAGATAATTATATGGCACATTGGAAATATATATATTTTTTTAAACAGAGCAAACTAGAATGCTATTTGGCCCTAAACAGAAAGTACACAGTGGAGGTATACCTGACCACTGTGACTGACCCAAACTTAAGGGAAGCTTTGACTATGTACAGACTCAGTGAGCATAGCCTTGCTATTGAGAGAGGCCACCGTAGGCAGACCTGGCTCTCAAGAGAAGACAGGCTATGTGCACACTGCCCACAAAATGAGGTGGAAACTGAGCTGCACTTCCTAACCTCCTGCCAAATGTATGACCATATTAGAGACACATATTTCCCTCAGATTACACAGACCCACAAAGAATTCCAAAACAAACCCAATTTTGATAAACTCCCATATCTACTGGGTGAAATACCACAGTGTGCCATCACAGCAGCAAGATTGGTGACCTCTTGCCACAAGAAAAGGGCAACCAGTGAAGAACAAACACCATTGTAAATACAACCCATATTTATGTTTATTTATTTTCCCTTTTGTACTTTAACTATTTGCACATCGTTACAACACTGTATATAGACATAATGACATTTTAAATGTCTATTCCTTTGGAATTTCTGTCAGTGTAATATGTTTATTATCTATATCACTTGCTTTGGCAATGTAAACATATGTTTCCCATGCCAATAAAGCCCTTTGAATTTAAATGTAATTTAATTGAGAGAGAGAGAGAGAACATGAATTCAGCCTAATCTGATAATGGGCACATTCCCAGCCCTGAATGGAGCTCCTTGTTCACTATTTATTGAACAAGTAAAATATCCTCTGATTATTTTCCTTTTTATCCCCCTCCCCGTCTCTCCTCCCCTCTCTTCCGTTATTCATCCATAGAGTCCATTAGTGATTGGGGGGGGGGGCTGTGCTGCTGCCAAGCCCAGGCCACAGGTCCGACTGTGGGGAAAGGAGGTGAACAGGCTCCCTGCTCTGGTCTGGACTCTGGAGGTCTGTCTCTATATCGCAATGGTTCTGCGGTGCTAAAGGCCCCCGGACCCACAGGCTAATACTACGCTACTCCTTAAATTATGCTTCTCTCTCTGCCAGAGAGCCACCCAGGAAAACGTGCGAGTGCAAGGAAGGCACTTCTACTGCCGAGGGAGGTGTATGGGTGAGTTGCGTTAGAAGTGTATGTGCGGGGAGGGGGGGGACTGTTCTAAGCAAGCCATAAGATCTCAGCACTTCAGCTCTGCAGGGATTTATTAGACTGGGGAGTGCATTAGCATCATAAAGACCTGGGAGAATGGGGCTTTGGATGGACGACGAACACCAGCCACACACACTTTGGTGAGAGTGTGTGTGTGTGGGGGGGGGGGGGGGGTCCTGATTTAAGCCCAGAAAGGCTGTTTAACGGCAGGTATGGCTCACCCCATGGCAGGACTGAACCTAATGAATCAGGAGAGGGAAGAGAAAAGGGGGGAGAAGAGGGAGGAGGGTGGCGAGACCACCTACTGCACTGACCGGTGACCACTCTAATGTACTGCACTGACCGGTGACCACTCTAATGTACTGCACTGACCGGTGACCACTCTAATGTACTGCACTGACCGGTGACCACTCTAATGTACTGCACTGACCGGTGACCACTCTAATGTACTGCACTGACCGGTGACCACTCTAATGTACTGCACTGACCGGTGGCCACTCTAATGTACTGCACTGACCGGTGACCACTCTAATGTACTGCACTGACCGGTGACCACTCTAATGTACTGCACTGACCGGTGACCACTCTAATGTACTGCACTGACCGGTGACCACTCTAATGTACTGCACTGACTGTGACCACTCTATATACTGCACTGACTTGTGACCACTCTAATGTACTGCACTGACTGGTGACCACTCTATGTACTGCACTGACCGGTGACCACTCTAATGTACTGCACTGACTGTGACCACTCTATATACTGCACTGACTTGTGACCACTCTAATGTACTGCACTGACTGGTGACCACTCTATGTACTGCACTGACTGTGACCACTCTAATGTACTGCACTGACTGGTGACCACTCTATGTACTGCACTGACTGGTGACCACTCTATGTACTGCAATGACTGGTGACCACTCTATGTACTGCACTGACTGTGACCACTCTATATACTGCACTGACTGTGACCACTCTAATGTACTGCACTGACTGGTGACCACTCTAATGAACACACACACACTAGGAAAGCTACCACACTCTCAATGACAACACTGAAGACAACTCTACACACACAGACATGCACCCATACACAGCCACAACCTCCTCAAGTTTTACAATATTCTTGTGACCCATCCACCTTTATACCAGACAACATTCTTAATGACCCATTTTCTTCCCTGGGAATGGTTGTAGGTTTCAACCCACTCAGTGGAAATGTTGGATTACCACACGATCAACTGTGTGTGTGTGTGTGTGTGGTGTGTGTGTGTGTGTGTGTGTGTGTGTGTGGTGTGTGTGTGTGTGTGTGTGTGTGTGTGTGTGTGTGTGTGTGTGTGTGTCAGTGGAGGCTGCTGAGGGGAGGACGGCTCATAATAATGGCTGGAATGGAGTCAATGGAATGGTATCAACCACATGGAAACCACATCTTTGATTTGCTTGATACCATTCCATTTACTCCGTTCCAGCCATTATTATGAGCCGTCCTCCCATCGGCAGCCTCCACTGCTGTGTGTACTAAAATATGAAGTATTCAGGTATATACACTCGCCCAGATTTGGGAGGCATGATGTATCAGAGTTTTGAGAGGACAGACGGACCAAACCATGTGCTGAGGAGAGAGGAGGGTGTTGAGGGGGGAAACCACATGGCTCACAACTAAAGAGAACACTAGGCCCAATAATAACTACAGACAAAACATTGGCCCAAACTCTAACTCAGAACTCTAAACTCCCAAGTTGTACAAATACAAACCCATTGACATTGATGGATTTGCACAAATACACACGCCTCAACTGTAATATTGGCTTTCATAATACATTGTGGTTGTTGGCCATTTTCTACTGAGACCAAAGATTACAGGACCTGTTCAATCTTTATTTCTCTCTGTTACAGTTTGTCTTTGTTGTTTTCAGATAAAGAATGATTGTAAAGCTGTACCTGTGTTGCTGTGTGGGTATGCTTTGAGAGACGTGGAAAGAGAGCCATTGTGAAATTACAGCATACTCATTGTACTCCCTCTTCCCGCCCTCCCTCCCTCCCCTCCCTCCCTCCCTCCCTCCTTGTCCTATTTTAAGCACCTCTCTGCCCTAATAAAATTATATTTAAAAATAGGTTAATTGCATTGCAGCTCTATTCCTGTGATTGTTATGGAGTATAATGAGCTAAGTGATAGAGAGGAATATTGGCACATTATGACATTTGTAATGTCTCTATTCTTTTTTAACTTTTGTGAGTGTAATGTTTACTGTTAATTTGTATTGTTTATTTCACTTTTGTTTATTATCTAGTTCACTTGCTTTGGCAATGTTAACATATGTTTCCCATGCCAATAAAGGATCGGACACTTCCCCCCCCCATTTTTCACCTAAAATGACATACCCAAATCTAACTGCCTGTAGCTCAGGACCTGAAGCAAGGATATGCATATTCTTGATACCATTTGAAAGGAAACACTGACGTTTGTGGAAATGTGAAATTAATGTAGGAGAATATAACACATTAGATCTGGTAAAAGATAATACAAAGGAGAAAAAAAAACGTTTTTTTTGTACCATGATCTTTGAAATGCAAGAGAAAGGTCATAATGTGTTATTCCAGCCCATGCACAATTTAGGTTTTGGCCAATAGATGTCAGCAGTGGATGTGCAATGTTTTAAACTGATCCAATGAACCATTGCATATCTGTTGAAAATGTTATATCAAGTCTGCCCAAATGTGCGTAATTAGTTTATTAATACATTTTCAAGTTCATAATTGTGCACTCTTCTCAAACAATAGATTGGTATTATTTCACTGTAAATTGGACAGTGCATTTAGATTAACAAGAATTTAAGCTTTCTGCCCATATCAGATATGTCTATCAAATCAAATTTCAAATTTCAAATCAAATTTATTTTTATATAGCCCTTCGTACATCAGCTGATATTCTCAAAGCGCTGTACAGAAACCCAGCCTAAAACCCCAAACAGCAAGCAAAGCATGTGAAAGAAGCACGGTGGCTAGGAAAAACTCCCTAGGAAAAACTCCCTAGAAAGGCCAAAAACCTAGGAAGAAACCTAGAGAGGAACCAGGCTATGAGGGGTGGCCAGTCCTCTTCTGGCTGTGCAGGGTGGATATTATAACAGAACATGGTCAAAATGTTAAAATGTTAAAATGTTCATAAATGACCAGCATGGTCAAATAATAATAATCATAGTAGTTGTCGAGGGTGCAACAAGCACGTCCGGTGAACAGGTCAGGGTTCCATAGCCGCAGGCAGAACGGTTGAAACTGGAGCAGCAGCACGGCCAGGTGGACTGGGGACAGCAAGGAGTCATCATACCAGGTAGTCCTGAGGCATGGTCCTAGGGCTCAGGTCCTCCGAGAGAAAGACAGAAAGAGAGAAAGAGAGAATTAGAGAGAGCATATTTAAATTCACACAGGACACCGGATAAGACAAGAGAAATACTCCAGATGTAACAGACTGACCCTAGCCCCCCGACACATAAACTACTGCAGCATAAATACTGGAGGCTGAGACAGGAGGGATCAGAAGACACTGTGGCCCCATCCGATGATACCCCCGGACAGGGCCAAACAGGCAGGATATAACCCCACCCACTTTGCCAAAGCACAGCCCCCACACCACTAGAGGGATGTCTCCAACCACCAACTTACCGTCCTAAGACAAGGCCGAGTATAGCCCACAACGATCTCCGCCACGGCACAACCCAAGGGGGGGGCGCCAACCCAGACAGGAAGACCACGTCAGTGACTCAACCCACTCAAGTGACGCACCCCTCCCATGGATGGCATGGAAGAACACCAGTAGGCCAGTGACTCAGCCCCTGTAAAAGGGTTAGAGGCAGAGAATCCCAGTGGAAAGAGGGGAACCGGCAAGGCAGAGACAGCAAGGGCGGTTCTTTGCTCCAGCCTTTCCGTTCACCTTCACACTCCTGGGCCAGACTATACTTAATCATAGGACCTACTGAAGAGATAAGTCTTCAGTAAAGACTTAAAGGTTGAGACTGAGTCTGCGTCTCTCACATTGGTAGGCAGACCATTCCATAAAAATGGAGCTCTATAGGAGAAAGCCCTACCTCCAGCCGTTTGCTTAGAAATTCTAGGGACAATTAGGAGGCCTGCGTCTTGTGACCGTAGCGTACGTGTAGGTATGTACGGCAGGACCAAATCGGAAAGATAGGTAGGAGCAAGCCCATGTAATGCTTTGTAGGTTAGCAGTAAAACCTTGAAATCAGCCCTTGCCTTAACAGGAAGCCAGTGTAGGGAGGCTAGCACTGGAGTAATATGATCAAATTTTTTGGTTCTAGTCAGGATTCTAGCAGCCGTATTTAGCACTAACTGAAGTTTATTTAGTGCTTTATCCGGGTAGCCGGAAAGTAGAGCATTGCAGTAGTCCAGCCTAGAAGTAACAAAAGCATGGATTAATTTTTCTGCGTCATTTTTGGACAGAAAATTTCTGATTTTTGCAATGTTACGTAGATGGAAAAAAGCTGTCCTTGAAACAGTCTTGATATGTTCTTCAAAAGAGAGATCAGGGTCCAGAGTAACGCCGAGGTCCTTCACAGTTTTATTTGAGACGACTGTACAACCATCCAGATTAATTGTCAGATTCAACAGAAGATCTCTTTGTTTCTTGGGACCTAGAACAAGCATCTCTGTTTTGTCCGAGTTTAAAAGTAGAAAGTTTGCAGCCATCCACTTCTTTATGTCTGAAACACAGGCTTCTAGCGAGGGCAATTTTGGGGCTTCACCATGTTTCATTGAAATGTACAGCTGTGTATCGTCCGCATAGCAGTGAAATTTAACATTATGTTTTCGAATGACATCCCCAAGAGGTAAAATATATAGTGAAAACAATAGTGGTCCTAAAACGGAACCTTGAGGAACACCGAAATTTACAATTGATTTGTCAGAGGACAAACCATTCACAGAGACAAACTGATATCTTTCCAACAGATAAGATCTAAACCAGGCCAGAACTTGTCCATGTAGACCAATTTGGGTTTCCAATCTCTCCAAAAGAATGTGGTGATCGATGGTATCAAAAGCGGCACTAAGATCTAGGAGCACGAGGACAGATGCAGAGCCTCGGTCTGACGTCATTAAAAGGTCATTTACCACCTTCACAAGTGCAGTCTCAGTGCTATGATGGGGTCTAAAACCAGACTGAAGCGTTTCTTATACATTGTCTTCAGGAAGGCAGTGAGTTGCTGTGCAACAGCTTTTTCAAAAATTTTTGACAGGAATGGAAGATTCGATATAGGCCGATAGTTTTTTATAATTTCTGGATCAAGATTCGGCTTTTTCAAGAGAGGCTTTATTACTGCCACTTTTAGTGAGCTTGGTACACATCCGGTGGATAGAGAGCCGTTTATTATGTTCAACATAGGAGGGCCAAGCACAGGAAGCAGCTCTTTCAGTAGTTTAGTTGGAATAGGGTCCAGTATGCAGCTTGAGGGTTTGGAGGCCATGATTATTTTCATCATTGCATCAAGAGATATAGTACTAAAACACTTTAGTATCTCCCTTGATCCTAGGTCCTGGCAGAGTTGTGCAGACTCAGGACAATGGAGCTTTGGAGGAATACCCAGATTTAAAGAGGAGTCTGTAATTTGCTTTCTAATGATCATGATCTTTTCCTCAAAGAAGTTCATAAATGTATTACTGCTGAAGTGAAAGCCATCCTCCATTTGCGAAGGCTGCTTTTTAGTTAGCTTTGCGACAGTATCAAAAAGAAATTTCGGATTGTTCTTATTTTCCTCAATTAAGTTGGAAAAATAGGATGATCGAGCAGCAGTAAGGGCTCTTCGATACTGCACGGTACTGTCTTTCCAAGCTAGTCGGAAGACTTCCAGTTTGGTGTGGCGCCATTTCCGTTCCAATTTTCTGGAAGCTTGCTTCAGAGCTCGTGTATTTTCTGTATACCAGGGAGCTAGTTTCTTATGACAGATGTTTTTAGTTTTTAGGGGTGCAACTGCATCTAGGGTATTGCGCAAGGTTAAATTGAGTTCCTCGGTTAGGTGGTTAACTGATTTTTGTCCTCTGACGTCCTTGGGTAGGCAGAGGCAGTCTGGAAGGGCATCAAGGAATCTTTGGGTTGTCTGAGAATTTATAGCACGACTTTTAATGCTCCTTGGTTGGGGTCTGAGCAGATTATTTGTTGCAATTGCAAACGTAATAAAATGGTGGTCCGATAGTCCAGGATTATGAGGAAAAACATTTAGATCCACAACATTTATTCCATGGGACAAAACTAGGTCCAGAGTATGACTGTGGCAGTGAGTAGGTCCAGAGACATGTTGGACAAAACCCACTGAGTCGATGATGGCTCCGAAAGCCTTTTGGAGTGGGTCTGTGGACTTTTCCATGTGAATGTTAAAGTCACCAAAAATTAGAATATTATCTGCTATGACTACAAGATCCGATAGGAATTCAGGGAACTCAGTGAGGAACACTGCATATGGCCCAGGAGGCCTATAAACAGTAGCTATAAAAAGTGAGTGAGTAGGCTGCATAGATTTCATGACTAGAAGCTCAAAAGACGAAAACGTCATTGTTGTTTTTTTTTTTGTAAATTGAAATTTGCTATCGTAAATGTTAGCAACACCTCCGCCTTTGCCGGATGCACGGGGGGTATGGTCACTAATGTAACCAGGGGGTGAGGCCTCATTTAACACAGTAAATTCATCAGGCTTAAGCCATGTTTCAGTCAGGCCAATCACATCAAGATTATTATCAGTGATTAGTTCATTGACTATAACTGCCTTGGAAGTGAGGGATCTAACATTAAGTAACCCAATTTTGAGATGTGAGGTATCACAATCTCTTTCAATAATGGCAGGAATGGAGGAGGTCTTTATACTAGTAAGATTGCTAAAGCGAACACCGCCATTTTTAATTTTGCCCAACCTAGATCGAGGCACAGACACGGTCTCAATGGGGAAAGCTGAGCTGACTACGCTGACTGTGCTAGTGGCAGACTCCACTAAGCTGGCAGGCTGGCTAACAGCCTGCTGCCTGGCCTGCACCCTATTTCATTGTGGAGCTAGAGGAGTTAGAGCCCTGTCTATGTTCGTAGATAAGATGAGAGCACCCCTCCAGCTAGGATGGAGTCCGTCACTCCTCAACAGGCCAGGCTTGGTCCTGTTTGTGGGTGAGTCCCAGAAAGAGGGCCAATTATCTACAAATTCTATCTTTTGGGAGGGGCAGAAAACAGTCTATGTCCTGGGAAATGTTTTGGTTACTTACAACCTCATGCTAATCCCATTAGCCTACGTTAGTTCAACCGTCGAGCGGGGGGGAAACTGATCCCGTAGAGGTTCAATTGAAATTGAATTGAAAGTGAGAGAGAAAAAGAGTGAGAGAGAGAGGGACCCTGGCTGGGCTTGTCAGATGGGTCTCTGCTGCTCCCTGGTGGAATAATGTATGAACAGCAGTATTGGTTCCAACTCTGTGACACACACACACACACACACACACACACACACACACACACACACACACACACACACACACACACACACACACACACACACACACACACACACACACACACACACACACACACACACACACACACACACACACACACACACACACACACACACACACACACACACACCTCTGCATGCATCTTACAGAAACATCACACAAACACTAAAGAAACACTCTGGGAGCGCTGGGTGGATTTTGGTAAAACATTTTATATCCAAAGCAAAACCAGAATGCCAGTTTCCCCTGACCAGTCGGCCAGAGTCAGTCCAATACAGTGACATGTGGGAGGGGGACAGTCACAGAGGGGACAACACGCCATATTATCTGCAGACAAGCTCTTTAAAATGTTGGCTGGACAATATACACAAAAGTAAAACAATCGATGACAAACATTGGAGCAGGGTAAAGGTGAACTCTGGCACACAGAGAGAAGGTCAGGTTTGTTCAAGGCTATGCCAACGCTATGGCAACAGAACTCCTCGATGGGAGTTCTGAGTTCCATCAGAAGGAAGCAGTCTAAATGGAAACCAAAGTCGGGGTCAAAAGTGGCACCATGAAGGAAAATACCCTGTTCTTGTGATGCTTGGGTTTGGCTTGGTACCAGTACAGGCCATCTTCACATTCACAAAGATCATAATTAAAACTTAATAAAATCACCTCTCAACTTAGTCTCTGGCTCCAATTTCTAATTTAGGTTAAAAAAGAGAGAATCCCAATCAATATAAAAATGACATCATACTGCAAATGTACATGATCTTCTAAATTCTTCAAAGCCTGGTGAAATTTGAATAATTCTTACACAAAGAGAAGTATAGAATATGGCTCCCCACTGGTCGTACACTGTCACGCAAGTGGCTGAAAGACTCGCACTTTTAAATGGCTATTAGAGAAAAAGGTACTTTAGGAATAAAATAAAATAAAAAGGACAAATACAAATAAAATACATTTTAAGTGGCATAAAACTGAAAATTCTTTCATGTACAAAGTCAATTAAATAATACAGGTTCCAGTGCATTGGGAGATCAAATCAAATAAAACAACTAACTAAAATAGAATACAAACAAATACCTTTAAAATCATCATTTTTCTTCCTTTTTTTCTGTACTGATCATAAGCCATATCAAATCAAAGCGTTGCCCTCAGTCCCTCACCCAAATCTGAAAGTCATTGGTTTACCTGTTAGTTTATTTATGTATTGTACAGCCGTAGTTTGGTTTCTACAGAGTTGGTTTGGTTAATACCTGCTGAGTGTCTAGTTTCACCTGGTTGACCCAAAGCTGACAGTTCTACAAGCAGACTGGGTGAGGTACTGAAGTCTCGCTCAAAGTCTTTGAGATTTGAACACAGCCTCAAGGCACACTGCTCTGTGTGTGTGTGTGTGTGTGTGTGTGTGTGTGTGTGTGTGTGTGTGTGTGTGTGTGTGTGTGTGTGTGTGTGTGTGTGTGTTACAGTGAAGACAATGACATTACTGGGTTATCTAAGCCAATCTCTATGACTGCTCCTCTCTCTCCTAACTATACAGTACAACTTACTAAAAGACAAGCCTCTCCCACCCTCAGCCAGAGAGAGTGGGGCTTCAGGTGGCTAACACAAGGCCCATTGGCAGGTTTGGGTCAGGGCTACAGAAGATCCTGAGTCGCTACATAGCACCCTGTGATGCTACACAGTGGCACTACTTAGACACCTGTGGAGCTATATAACCCCTTGCATCGCTACAACACCTCACAATCAAGGCCAAACTATCTCTCCTCAACGTTCAGAGATCACACAGGGGTCAGAGGTCATGGAGTGGACTTGGCAGTACCCTCAAGGCTAAAGGTCATAGGTCACACAGGAGAAGGCAGTAGCTTGCAGACTGGAGGTCATGCCAGTGTGTTTTACAAAGTAAGGGGTCGAGGTCTGTGTGTCTCAAACCTTTGTCAGTGCCTCACATATTTCCCTTCAAATAACAGGGTCTCTTATGTGTTAGAGTGAACTACAATCTGTCTGTGCTGTGTGCGTGTGTGTGTGTGTGTGTGTGTGTGTGTGTGTGTGTGTGTGTGTGTGTGTGTGTGTGTGTGTGTGTGTAATAGATTGTTTATCATTCAGAGGTGCTCTGATATTTACAGTGGTAAATTATTTCAATCTGAAACGTGGTTTCATTTCTCATATTGCTGTTGAATGTGTATCTATACGAGTGCTAAGGAAGGGTGTGCATCTATGAGAATGTCAAGTTTGTGTGTGTACAGTGTGCTTGGAGTGTGTGTGAGAGAGTTTAGAGTGCAAATGTATGCTGGCAGGGTTGTTGAATAGAGCATAAGCATATCACAGTATATCAGTGCACTGGGTGTTTGTCTAGTGTGTGTACATTACGTACCATATGTGTGTGGTTCTACTGTGTGTGTGTGTGTGTGTGTGTGTGTGTGTGTGTGTGTGTGTGTGTGTGTGTGTGTGTGTGTGTGTGTGTGTGTGTGTGTGCTCCATCTACAGTATATCTGCATCCTCTATGCTGAAGCTGGATCTGCGGCTGGAGTCGACCGAGGCCTCAGGGGACATGGCAGAGAGCAGGGGGTCTCCACCCAGAGGAGACAGGGGCTCGTCCATCATCAGGAAGCCCAGCTCGCCTCTCCTTCCCTGGGTACCAAGGCCGCCCAGCTCCCCTAGCCCCGACAGGCCCTCTGGGAAGCCAGGGACCCCGTCACACAAGTCCAGCGACTGGGCAAAGTCAAAGGGCTGGGAGCTGCCCACGGCTGAGTACTGGAGGGGAAGCTGGGGCTGGAGGTGAGGGGGCAGAGGGGGCAGCTGCCTGAGCTGGCCCTGCTGAGGCTGGAGGTGGTGGGACTGGGGGTGGTGGAGGTGTTGCTGGCCCTGGGCCTGAGCCTGGTGTTGGGCCTGCTGTTGGTGGAGCTTCTCCTCAGGGCTGGTCTCCTGTTTGACGTAGGAACCCATCAGGTCACCCGAACCCATCCCAGAGGGAGAGGAGCTGGGGAGGCCGTGCAGACGAGCCTGCATCTCTAACTCCTACACACAGACAGAGCAGGGAGAAAGCACGAGAGAGAGAGACACAGAGTGCGAGAGACAGAGACACAGAGAGAGAGAGACAGAGAGAGACACAGAGAGAGAGAGAGAGACAGAGAGAGAGAGACAGAGACACAGAGACAGAGAGAGACAGAGACAGAGAGAGACAGAGACACAGAGAGAGAGACAGAGACACAGAGAGAGACAGAGTCACACAGAGAGAGAGAGAGAGAGAGAGAGAGAGACAGAGTCAGAGAGAGAGAGAGAGAGAGAGAGAGAGAGAGAGAGACACACACACAGAGAGAGAGAGAGACAGAGACACAGAGACAGAGACAGAGAGACAGAGACACAGAGAGAGACAGAGTCACAGAGAGAGACAGAGTCACAGAGAGAGAGAGAGACAGAGTCACACAGAGAGAGAGAGAGAGAGAGAGAGAGAGAGAGAGAGAGACAGAGACACAGAGAGAGAGAGAGAGAGAGAGAGAGAGACAGAGACACAGAGAGAGAGACAGAGAGAGACAGAGAGAGACAGAGACAGAGAGATAGAGACACACAGAGAGAGACAGAGAGAGACAGAGAGAGACAGAGACAGAGAGAGAGGAAGAAGAGATGATGAACTGCATGGCACGGCATTCTACGGCTCATACATGCTCTTTAATGTATGTACCGTATGCGTGTGTGACAGTGTGTGTGTGTGTGTGTGTGTGTGTGTGTGTGTGTGTGTGTGTGTGTGTGTGTGTGTGTGTGTGTGTGTGTGTGTGTGTGTGTGTGTGTGTGTGTGTGTGTGTGTGTGTGTGTGTGTGTGTGTGTGTGTGACCTGGATGCGCAGCCACAGTTGTTTGTTGGCCATCTCCATCCTCTTGAAGTTGTTCTCCACCTCTCTGGTTCTCTGCATGTCTTTCTGCATCCGCTTGATGTACTCTACTGAAGCCCTCAGAATAGTGCCCTTATTCCAGCGCACGTCTCTACAGAACATTCCAGAAGAACACCTTTAGAAGTATCTCATTTGTTTCTGATGACCATAGTCTAGTTGCACATAGGCATACAAGAAGAAGCCCACAGTTACATCATACCATCTAGACATCGAAGAACAAAGAACAACACACAGGGAAGTGAGATGACTTACAGGTCATTGGTTTTGGGGATCATACCGCCCAGCTCTTTAATCCGGTCGTTGATGTTGAACCTCCTCCTTCTCTCAACTAAACCACAGGAAAAGATGGGAAAATGTGTTGCAACAATGGCATTTGGAATTTCATGTGAGGCAGTCCACCTTCGACAACCCAAGAACATGAACACAAATGCATGTACGCAGCCACACGCGCACAAATTCAATGAGGTGAAGATACACTCTGGCTGTTATCGCTGGCTTTGTGCAGCAGAGCCATAATAAAGACTTGTAGTGTAGATGAGTGTTGGAGGTTATAAACAGACAGATATACGCCTGCTATTGAGATCTGGCACTCAAGAGAAGACAGGCTATGTGCACACTGCCCACAAAATGAGGTGGAAACTGAGCTGCACTTCCTAACCTCCTGCCAAATATATGATCATATTAGAGACACATATTTCCCTCAGATTACACAGACCCACAAAGAATTCCAAAACAAACCCAATTTTGATAAACTCCCATATCTACTGGGTGAAATACCACAGTGTGCCATCACAGCAGCAAGATTGGTGACCTCTTGCCACAAGAAAAGGGCAACCAGTGAAGAACAAACACCATTGTAAATACAACCCATATTTATGTTTATTTATTTTCAGATCTTTTTACTTTAACTATTTGCACATCGTTACAACACTGTATATAGACACAATATGACATTTGGAATGTCTTTATTCTGTGTGAGTGAGTGAGTGAGTGAGTGAGTGAGTGAGAGAGAGAGAGAGAGAGAGTAGCATTCCTGCAGCTTATTGTGTCCCGTAAACTACTACTCGCACACTGACCTGTACCCCCACACACTGACTCTGTACCCCCGCACACTGACCTGTACCCCCACACACTGACTCTGTACCCCCACACACTGACCTGTACCCCCACACACTGACTCTGTACCCCCACACACTGACTCGTACCCCCACACACTGACCTGTACCCCCACACACTGACTCGTACCCCCACACACTGACCTGTACCCCCGCACACTGACCTGTACCCCCGCACACTGACTCTGTACCCCCGTACATTGACTCTGTACCCCCGTACATTGACTCTGTACCCCCGCACACTGACCTGTACCCCCGCACACTGACCTGTACCCCCGCACATTGACTCTGTACCCCCGCACATTGACTCTGTACCCCCACACACTGACCTGTACCCCCGTACATTGACTCTGTACCCCCACACACTGACCTGTACCCCCACACACTGACCTGTACCCCCACACATTGACTCTGTACCCCCACACATTGACTCTGTACCCCCACACACTGACCTGTACCCCCGTACATTGACTCTGTACCGGTACCCCCTGTATATAGCCTCGCTATTGTCATTTTACTGCTTTTCTTTGATGTTCTTAAAACTGCATTGTTAGTTAAGGGCTTGTAAGTTAGCATTTCACTGTAACGTCTACACCTGTTGTATTCGGCACGTGACAAATACAATTTTGATTTGATTTAACACAGGCACTACACATATAAACACCCTAAAAAACCAGTGTGACAGGCAATTAGACTTTAGTGCCAGAGAAGCAGAAAGGTGTGGGTTAAACATCCACCTGTAGGTTGCCCTGTATCAGCTGAATTACCACGGTGTGTGTGTGTGTGTGTGTGTGTGTGTGTGTGTGTGTGTGTGTGTGTGTGTGTGTGTGTGTGTGTGAAGAGGGAAAGAGATAGAGAGGTGTACTTTAAACAGAGAGAGATAGTAAAAAGGAGAGGGATGTTGAAAAAGTGCAAACTCATTCATATTGTGTTTTTGCAAGGAAGAAAGATGAGAGAGAGAGAGAGAGAGACAGAGAGAGAGAGACAGAGACAGAGAGAGAGAGAGACAGAGAGAGAGAGAGAGAGAGAGAGACAGAGACAGAGAGAGACAGAGAGAGAAGGAAGGGCAGAATAAACTCACTCAGGTTGTGGTTGTCTTTCTTCTGTCTCTCCTTGGCCATCGCACGGGCTTCTGCATCTTGACAAAAACAACAAGCAATGAACTAACACTGTCCTCACACAACCCATCAACACTAACAACTATCAGCTGCCAAACCCCTAGGAATAACTGAAGTATAGAATGGGATCCGTTCCCTATGAGATGATACGTCCTGTGAAACATTACTGAAGGAAACCTGAGCTGATTGATGTAACTCCCAGGCTGGCCCTCACAAACACACACGCGAGAGCAAACGGGTGTGAAATGACACATTACAGTGGAAACGCGTGTGGCTTCAGAAAAACACTGTTCCATAACATGTTAACAGCCATAAACCCACTGGGATGTTTATGTGGTGCTCCTCTGCTGAGCGTGTGCAGCACGCATATTCACACGCGTGTGTGTGTGTGTGTGTGTGTGTGTGTGTGTGTGTGTGTGTGTGTGTGTGTGTGTGTGTGTGTATGTGTGTGTGTGTGTGATGTGCATTAGGATGCACATGTGTGAAAGTTTCTAGTCTGGGGTGATAGAGAGTGTGACTTCTGTTTGTAGTTTGGGGTGACAGAGAGTGTGATTTCTGTTTGTAGTTTGGGGTGATAGAGAGTGTGATTTCTGTTTGTAGTTTGGGGTGACAGAGAGTGTGATTTCTGTTTGTAGTTTGGGGTGACAGAGAGTGTGATTTCTGTTTGTAGTTTGGGGTGATAGAGAGTGTGCAGATCACTTTAACTCACTCAACTCATTGAGATTCAGTTCATCCCTGGGATACAGTATTTCCCCGTAACTGTCAATGAGGAACTACATTGCTTCATTTATTAATTGAATTTCATCACAGCAGAAATGACGTCGAATGAACCCGTCGTTTTGAGAAAAATAGACCCTGGTGGGAGGAGCTGTAAAAGGAAGGGCTCATTATAATGGCATGGAGTGAAACATGTGGTTTCCATATGTTTGATACCGTTCCATTAATTCCATTCCAGCCATTACAATGAGCCCGTCCTCCTATAGCTCCTCCCACCAGCCGCCTCTTATACCCTGGTTTACTCAGCATCTGATTGAGACCTCGGAAACCAGGTGGGAAAACTGGTAGGAAACCATTTTGGCCGGCAGGTCTCTCTCTGATTGGTTGCTATTACTCTGAGAGCTGTGTGGTTGCTGTGTGTCTAAGCTTGTCTCTGGTAGGTTGCCATGGCTGTGCCTGCGGCTGTGATTGGTCCTACCCGTCAGCTCTCGTTTGATGGCCAGGTTGGCAGGGCAGGAGTTGCTGGTCATGGCAATGGATTGCCCGGTCATCCCAGGGCCCGTGTACACGTCCAGGTGACTGCTGGACAGAGGGAGCTGAGGGGACACATCAGAAGGAGCATCGCATAACCTACATTCACTCTAGAATATCAATAACACAGAGGATTCGTCATTCGGGTCACTCTCTTTGTGAGATTGGAATCCATGGGAAAGAAGAGGTTGAAGGGTTAAACAGGGGTTATACTAGGGCTAATGCTAATACAGTGCTAATGCTAATACAGGGCTAATGCTAATACAGGGCTAATGCTAATACAGGGCTAATGCTAATACAGGGATAATGCTAATACAGGGCTAATGCTAATACAGGGCTAATGCTAATACAGGGCTAATGCTAATACAGGGCTAATACTTCAGATGAAGTATCTTCACTTAATCTCTTACAAATGACTAGTCACTTACTCTCCTATCAAGTTCAATGAAGAATGGGTTCCAACAATGACACCAAGCACATCCTTCAGATGGGGAAATGATAGTTAGATAAACTGTTGTTCCACTCTATTTTCAGGGCAGTTTAGACACCACGTTAAGCCCTTGCGGTTGTTTGATAGCCTGATACACAACAGAATTCAGGAAACCATGCATGAAACACAACCTAGGAACACATTTGTTTTCCATAAACACTCTTTCCTGAGATCACCCTCAATTAACTGATTGAGAGAGAGAGAGAGACAGAGAGAGACAGAGAGAGTGAGACTGAGAGTGACATATTTCCCTCAGATTATACAGACCCACAAAGAATGTGAAAACAAATCCAATTGTATTAAACTCCCATATCTACTGGGTGAAATACCACAGTGTGCCATCACAGCAGCAAGATTGGTGACCTCTTGCCACAAGAAAAGGGCAACCAGTGAAGAACAAACACCATTGTAAATACAACCCATATTTATGTTTATTTATTTTCCCTTTTGTACATCGTTACAACACTGTATATAGACATAATGACATTTGAAATGTCTCTATTCCTTTGGAACTGGAGTGTAATGTTAAGTGTTAATTTTTTATTGTTTATTACACTTTTGTTTATTATCCATTTCACTTGCTTTGGCAATGTAAACATATATGTTTCCCATGCCAATAAAGCCCTTTGAATTGAATTTAGAAAGAGAGACAGAGAGAGAGAGAGAGAGACAGAGAGAGAGAGAGAGAGACAGAGAGAGAGAGAGACAGAGAGAGAGAGAGAGAGACAGAGAGAGAGAGAGACAGACAGAGACAGACAGAGAGAGACGGAGAGAGACAGAGAGAGACGGAGAGAGACAGAGAGAGAGAGAGAGAGAGAGAGAGAGAATTCGAAGACAGAATGGTGAAGTCAGTGTCTCCTGGGAGTTATATGGCATCATATTGTGCGTAACTCTGGTTAGCCCTCTGAGCCTGAGGGAACTTTATAAACACACAGTGTGTTACATGTTTAGTGGCTGGCTGTAAAGAGCAGATAGCAGAAGATAACAGGCCAATATCACACCTGGAAACTACTGCCTCTAACTGCCTCTGCTCTGACAGACACACAATTATTGACTATCGACCCATCTCTCTTCTTATCTCTATAGCTTTATTCTCTGACCATATCTCTAACCCAGCCTCTGTTTGGAAGACTAGCGATCTCCTCTGTAGAGGCTGTGTACAGGTTGTGTAGAGGTTGTTTAGCTGTTACGTAGCAGGCCCTATGGGCTACTACTACTCAAGCACCCTGATAAGGGATTTGATGATGAAACTTCCAATAATAAAGAAACACTTTGAATTTCACACAAGAGGATGTGGCTGAATATCTCCTTTACTAATGAGGCTTGACGGATAAGAGAGGCAGATACCTTATCACTGAGACTACTGACGAGCAGCCAGGTCTCACTCACACATGCACACAGTTAAACCACAGGCTCAACACAGACCGCTAAGTGGACAGAGACCTCTGATCACTCATCAAGCAAACAGATCGACAGTACACTGATCAAAAGGAAAGGACATCTTCTGTTGGGTCTTGCTCTCCTTTATCTTAAATCTGGGACATGAAGTTAAGAGTTAGGTGTAACCCTCTGCTCTCCTTGTCCCTTCCTCTCCCCTCTCTGTCACTGTCTCCCATCACACACAATCAGCATGACCCGATACCGTCCATTTATAACAAACTCTCACTCTCGCAGGTCAGTCATGCCTGGCATTCTCTCAGTGGCGTTCCCAAGCTTTCCTTAAACTCACAGATTCCACAGATTCCAGGGAGTTTACCGTGATAATCCTGCTCACGGATTAGCAGATGAGTTTCATTCATTAGGGGGAAAACTCAGTGTTTAAGGAAAGTTAACGAGGAAAGAACCTCCAAATGCAGAGAGGAGATTTGTAAGGTAACTAAAATTAGTCCTGAGGGATCTCATTATACACATCTCAGCAGAGCACAGGGACCTTGACCTGGCAGAGAGAAAGAGAGACAGAGAGACAAAGAGAGACAGTGACAGAGAGACAAAGACAGACAGAGAGAGACAGAGAGAGAGACAGAGAGAGGGAGACAGGGACAGGGAGAGAGAGAGAGAGAGGGAGACAGAGAGAGAGAGACAGAGAGAGAGTGAGACAGAGAGAGAGGGAGACAGAGAGAGAGGGAGACAGAGAGAGAGGGAGACAGAGAGAGAGGGAGACAGAGAGAGAGGGAGACAGAGAGAGAGGGAGACAGAGAGAGAGGGAGACAGAGAGAGAGGGAGAGGGAGACAGAACAGCATATCTGTTTAGAGGTCTGCATATTAAGTTAGACTCTACAGAACAAAAAAAACAAGCATCTTTTTTCGTTGATCTGGTGCAAAATTGAAGCAATGCGATGGGAATACCTTATCTCCCTCACCATCAATACTCCATACAGAGAGCTGAATCCATGCACAGAGACACTTTATACCACTGTCCCAGCATGCAAATCACACCGCTCAGTTTAGCTCCTGGAGGGGCAATCAATTGCCAAATAGCTAAATCTTATGTAATCACACACACACACCCAACACAACACAATACACACAGTACTGAGTGATCAAGAGCCAATCAACTGAACCAGGAACACCAAGACATAAACCCAGAGAATACCATTCTATTACACACACACACACACACACACACACACACACACACACACACACACACACACACACACACACACACACACACACACACACACACACACACACACACACACACACACACACACACGGGATAGAGCAGGGAGAAGCAAGCAGTGACCTTTACTCTGTCATGCCAGACAGTTAATGTCCCATGCAGTTCTCTCTCTAATGGCCGAGCGTGTCCCTCACTGGAAGTTTGCCCACAGCGATAGGGCTCATCTCAACCGCTCCCATATCAAAGTGCTGCTTCCTCCCAGCCTCCAGCCTGCAGCACCAGCCCCAGGGGCCTGATGACTAGACTCATCCCCTAATCAGAGACTCGAGGCTGGGAGTTAGAGATGACCCGCCCTGCCCCAGCCAATCCAGAGAGGGGTCATGAGGGAGGGGGGCATAACTCTACTAACTCTCCTGCCTCACTACTGACCAAGATGGGGGAACAAATACACAAACCTCATATTTCCCAACCACACACACAGACACACACACAAACCAGAGCGCAGCCCTCTTACCAGTTGGATCTGTTCCCCATCTATCACCTCCACGATGGCATACGTCTTATTCATCTCCTTCATCCTTCTCTGGGTACGTCTCCCTCTTACTCTCTCACACTGACTTACTGACTCACTCCAGCCCTCCTCACCAAATCCCTCTCTCTTCTACCTCTCTCTTCTACTTCTCGGCTATACAGTGAACTTTCCCCTAACTGGACTTTCAGCCTGTTTTTCCCTCATCCCCCATTCCCCTCCTCCTCTCCTTCCCTCTTCCTCCCTTTCCAAATGCCTTGTAAACAAGTTGTACTCTAACTAGTGGTGGTTTAATTGTTCATTCGGAGCCATTCCTTTTAAACACAGAGCTCTGTGCTTCTGCTCGAAGAAAGACGCTCTCAGACCACAGACTTTTTTAGGGCTAGGAATGCCCCTCTCTTCCTCTCTCTTTCAAAAGTGCAGCACTTCACGTCAATAATTTAAAATCAATTAAATACTTAGAGTCCTTTAAAACAACTGAAGGTTTCCCCTTAGGTGGGAAGGCAGCAGCACCAGACAGCTAATTGAAGCCAATATAGATCAGCAGTTATTCATTAAACACTGAGGAACAAAAAACCACAGGCCCACTGCCCCCTTGCCAACATCAAATATCGGCCATTTTGAAGTTTGGGAAGCTAAATGCAACAACAATAACAACAACAGTAGTTCTCAGATAGGACACAAACATACAGAGGAGTCTGTAGCTTAAGATGGAGGGATTCTGATAAACGGAACAAAGAGTCTCTTTCTCCCCTCAGAGCCCAGTCACAGCCTTAGTACTGATGAGTCGGCATAATCACCCCATTGACTCACACAGGGAGGGGTGGACTGGGACCAAAATAGAACAGAGAGGGGTAAGACAGGGGTGAGAGACGGGTGAGAGACGGGTGAGAGAGGTAGATAGGGACAGAGTGGGATGAGCGAGGGGTGAGAAAAGACACGGGAGGCAGAAAGTGGTGAGAGATGGGTAGAGGAACATCAAGAGGAGTATGTAAAGGGCAGAGAGGGTACAAACCTAAAATAGCCCACTGGAAGACTGATCATAAACTATACTGAACAAAAATATAAACGCAACATGTAAAGTGTTTGTCCCATGAGCTGAAATAAAACATCCCTGTTAGTGAGCAGTTCTCCTTTACCAAGATAATCCATCCACCTGACAGGTGTGGCATATTAAGAAGCTGATTAAACTGCATGATCCTTACACAGGTGCACCTTGTACTGGGGACAATAAAAGGTCACTCTAAAATGTACAGTTTTGTCACACAACATAATGCCATTGATGTCTTAAGTTTTGAGGGAGCGTGCAATTGGCATGCTGACTGCAGGAATGTCCACCAGAGCTGTTGCCAGAAAATGGAACGTTCATTTCTCTACCATTAGCGTTCTCCAACGTCATTTTAGAGAATTTGGCGGTACATCCAACCGGCCTCACAACCGCAGATCACGTGTAACCATGGTAGCCCAGGACCTCCACTTCTGGTTTCTTCACCTGTGGGATCGTCCGAGACCAGCCACCCGGACAGCTGATGAAATTAAGGAGTATTTCTGTCTGTAATAAAGCCCTTTTATGGGGAATAACTCATTTTGATTGTCTCGGCCTGGCTCCCAAGCTGGTGGGCCTATGCCCTCCCAGGCCCATCCATGGCTGTGCCCCTGCCCAGTCATGTGAAATCCATAGATTAGGGCCTAATTAATTAATTTCAATTGACTGATTTCCTTATATGAACTGTAACTAAAATCGTTGAAATGGTTGCATGTTGTGTTTATATTTTTCTTCAGTATATTAGTCCTATCTATCCATCTCAACACACACACACCTAACCCACCTAATCCCTGGAATAGTCATTTCAACCCAGTTCAGAAGTGTTCAATCCTTGACAATCCCACCCAGGTTGAAAGTGTACTGACTGTATGATATAATACTTACTGTGTTGGACATCTGAACAGGGTCAATATACTGCTGGATGTCATCATAGCTCGACTGCATGCTGATGATGTCATCGATGACCTCATCCATCTGTGCCAAGAACAAGGAGGGAAAAACTGTTTAAATACTTATACATTCAAGAACACTAAGATCAGTGATGCCAAATCATATGCAGACAGACCAGGACAGTTCCCTATATAATATGCAGTGCATTAACACTGAAGTGTGAGCCAGCTCTCTGGAAAAAGGTTGTTAAAATGAATTACGTGAAAAGTTATCATTAACTTTTTATTGACCATCTCTTGCACCTTGTACAGTAAGCTTCTTCAATACATAGTATGCACCTTGTACAGTAAGCTTCTTCAATACATAGTATACACCTTGTACAGTAAGCTTCTTCAATACATAGTATACACCTTGTACATTAAGCTTCTTCAATACACAGTATGCAACTTGTACAGTAAGCTTCTTCAATGCACAGTATGCACCTTGTACAGTAAGCTTCTTCAATACACAGTATGCACCTTGTACATTAAGCTTCTTCAATACACAGTATGCAACTTGTACAGTAAGCTTCTTCAATGCACAGTATGCACCTTGTACAGTAAGCTTCTTCAATACACAGTATGCACCTTGTACAGTAAGCTTCTTCAATACACAGTATGCACCTTGTACAGTAAGCTTCTTCAATACATAGTATACACCTTGTACATTAAGCTTCTTCAATACACAGTATGCAACTTGTACAGTAAGCTTCTTCAATGCACAGTATGCACCTTGTACAGTAAGCTTCTTCAATACACAGTATGCACCTTGTACAGTAAGCTTCTTCAATGCACAGTATGCACCTTGGCTGGACTGCAACATACGGAATGGTCTATGTTCATCTTTAACAGGACTAGAGCCTCTCAGCTGATGGTTAACTGCTCTGGTAACTGTTCTGTTAACTAACTTGAGGCTGAGGCTAGTTGAGGTTAACTAACTGTTCTGTTAACTAACTTGAGGCTGAGGCTAGTTGAGGTTAACTAACTGTTCTGTTAACTGACTTGAGGCTGAGGCTAGTTGAAGTTAACTAAATGTTCTGTTAACTAACTTGAGGCTGAGGCTAGTTGAGTTTAACTAACTGTTCTGTTAACTAACTTGAGGCTGAGGCTAGTTGAGTTTAACTAACTGTTCTGTTAACTAACTTGAGGCTGAGGCTAGTTGAGGTTAACTAACTGTTCTGTTAACTGACTTGAGGCTGAGGCTAGTTGAGGTTAACTAACTGTTCTGTTAACTGACTTGAGGCTGAGGCTAGTTGAGGTTAACTAACTGTTCTGTTGTTGGTCCGTTGTAGTTGAGTGATGCACTTCTGAACTCTACAGTTGCTGGTCTGCTCAAGTCTGTAGAAGATGCTGGTGAAGTTAAGTTGCATGTGTTGCTATGCCAGTGTGTGTGTGTGTGTGTGTGTGGACCAAAGTCTGTGGGGTTCAAAGGGCGTTGCAGTGTGTGTTATCCCCCTGTCATGCGTTAAGCTGTAATTACTTTAGCGAGGCCATAATGGAGCATTTAAAGTGCAATGATAATCAGAGCTAGTTAGCCTCAGTTAGCTAACACAGCGACCTTTGGGTGCACACTGCTGTACAACACCTTTATAGAGCTGGCCCTGGGTCTGTGGATGCCACCGAGATCAATAGCCGGTCTTTGCGCACACACACGCACACACACAGCAGAGATGGTAGGTTGCAATCCATCATAATAAGGTGCAATGCTGTCATAATGATGCCTTCATAAACTGTGAATAGAATATAATGTAATCCCTAACTCCTCTCTTTATACAGCCTGGTAATCAAGTTGTATAGGGAATATTGCAGGGTTATATGTTCAATCCCACACGTTCTAGGCTTTATGGACCAAGGGAATGAGTCCATGATTTATGACATGTCTTGTTGAGGTCAGGTCAGCCCCCTCAGAAATACAGTGAATTACAGAACATCACTTTCTCACAGATTATCACAGCTGAGACGGGCTTTTATGAGCTTTAGTACAACAGTGTGTGCAAACGTGTGTGTTTGTGTTGAGTGTGAGAGAGTATATCTGTGTTGTGATTGTGTGCAGAAGTCGTTTGCATCTGTGTGTTCATGAACTGTATGTATTCCTGAAGTCTCCAACCCAGCAGCCCTCCAGAATCATTGGAGATCCCTGTGTGTATTTGCTGTGTGTGAGTGTGAGGGTGTGTATGGATTGTATGTGTGCAAGTGTGTGTGTAAGTACCTCGTGTACCTCGTTCTCGTGGCTGGAGCCGATGTTGAGCATGGCCATGGGGCTGTTGGGGGCGCTGTTTCCTGTGATGAGCTGCTCTGTACGGAGCCTGGGGGAGTGGAGAGGAGGGGGGGCCGAGGAAGAGGCCCCCGGGGGGGCCAGAGTGGGGGGAGGGGATGGCTGCACCACCCCTGTTACTGCATGCACCGTCTGCACAGAGAAGAGAGAGAGAGAGAGAGAGAGAGTGTTGAAGAAAGAGATGGAGGGAGAGAGAGACCAAGACAGAGAGAAAAAGGCAGACTGCGAGGTACCTGCTTGGTGGCGTAGGTGGTGGAAAGGTACTCCTTCACCTGTTGTCTCTGGGACTGGCGAATGTGGTAGTCTGTAGGGTTCTCCAGGTGAGTCTGCACCTGAACACACACAAGTAACACACCACACCAAGAGTTAAACACAGTTGTCATCATATTCAGACAAACTGCTCATCATATCAGACATACATTACTGAATTCTCTCTGAACTATGTCAACAGCTCCATTTCCCATTGCGTGCTGGTTGTCCATTGATATGAGCCACAATACCACAACAGTTTGTTGTCCATGTATGGAACCCCAGCATTGTTTCTGGAATCCTACAGTAGAGCCGTAGTAAAGCCTGTAGTCCCCAGGCCTGACCAGGGAGTAATAGGGGGTAGTAATAGGGGGTAGAAATAGAGTAGAGTATGGTAAAGTAGAATAGAGTAGGATGGGGTAGAATATAATAGGGTAGAGTAGGATGGGGTAGAGTAAAATAAGGTAGAATAGGGTAGGGTAGAGCAGAATAGGGTTGAGTACAGTGTGGTATAGTATAATAGAGTGGAGTATGGTAGAGTAGAATAGGGTAAAGTATAATAGAGTATGATAGAGTAGGGTAGAGTAGAATAGGGTAGAGTAGAGCAGAATAGGGTAGAGCAGAATAGGGTAGAGCAGAATAGGGTAGAAGAGGGTAGAGTAGAATAGGGTAGAGTAGAATAGAATAGGGTAGAGTAGAATAGGGTAGAGTAGGGTATGGTGGAGTAGGGTAGAGTAGAATAGAGTATGGTAGAGTAGGGTAGAATAGAGTATGGTAGAGTAGGGTATAGTAGAATAGGGTAGAGTAGAGTAGAATAGGGTAGAGTAGAATAGGGTAGGGTAGAGTAGAGTAGAGTAGAGTAGCGTAGAGTAAAACAGGGTTGAGTAGAATAGGGTAGAGTAGAATAGGGTATGGTAGAGTAGAGTAGGGTAGAATAGGGTAGAGTAGAGTAGAGTAGGGTATAGTAGAATAGGGTAGAGTAGAATAGGGTAGAGTAGAGTAGAATAGGGTATGGTAGAGTAGAAGACGGTAGTATAGAATAGAATAGGGTAGAGTAGAATAGGGTAGAATAGAGTAGAATAGAGTAGAGCAGAATAGGGTAGAGTAGAATAGGGTATGGTAGAGTAGGGTAGAATAGGGTAGAGTAGAATAGAGTATGGTAGAGTAGGGTAGAGTAGAATAGAGTATGGTAGAATAGGGTATAGTAGAATAGGGTAGGGTAGAGTAGAGTAGAATAGGGTAGGGTAGAGTAGAATAGGGTAGGGTAGAGTAGAGTAGAATAGGGTAGGGTAAGGTAGAGTACAGTATGGTACACACTTACTGTGTGTACATGCCCGTGAGTAAGTGTGGGTCTGTTTATTTACAGTTGAAAAACTGTCAGTAACATGTTGCTATGGGCCCACAGGGACAGAACAGTAACAGCAGTCAGATCTATGTCATAACTCATGTCTCTGTCAGAACAAATAAACTCCACATGCACCTAGTGAAAGGAATGACAGGAAGACTGATATCGTTTTTGACCAACAGTTGTCAACAGTACAGAGGTGAAGATATAGAGCAGAGACTTCCTCACTACTTGGAGGAAGTTAACTTCTACACGTATGTATAATTCTAATCACCCACCGTCGCCTCCCCTGAAATGTACACACACAAACACAGTATGAACCAAGCACACAGAGACAGAAACAGAGAGATACTGACAGAGAGACAATGACAAAGAGACTGACAGAAAGACAGAATGTACACTCCACTCACACTGATAAGAACATTCACTGTCATCTGTGGAATCAGACAAAATGTCAGATAACCTTTATCTCCTGCTGTCAGTACAGTATCTTACTTCTGTCGGTCATATCTCTCCCCACACACACACACACACACACACTGCGTGCCATGTCATGATGAAGACTGATTCTCCGTCACCCTACCTTGTTGCTGTTCCACCGCATTTTATTCTCAGTCTCTTTATCTCTGTATTTCTTTCCCTCTCCGTTTCCTTCTCGGTCTTTGCTGTTTCCACCCCTTTCTAGTCCAGTCCACCTAGCAGAAGTGATCCAGCCCTGACCACCTCTACTGCACCCAGGAGGAGCTCAGTGAGGCTGGCTGACCCTCAGCAACACGTGAGTGGATTACCCCTTCTCCTAAATCCCCCTCTTTCTCTGCCTGAATCTCTACCCTTTCTCTATCATCTCCAGTATGTATTCTCTTTTTCACCTACAGAGCCTTCAGAAAGTATTCACACCTCTTGACTTTTTCCACATTTTGTTGTGTTACAAAGTGGGCTTAAAATTGACTGATTGTCATTTCAAGCAGATTTAACTCAAAACTGGAACTTGGCCACTCAGGAACATTCACTGCCTTCTTGGTAAGCAACCCCCGTGTAGATTTGGCCTTGTGTCTTAGGTTATTGTTTTGGTGAAGGGTGAATTCATCTCCCAGTGTCTGTTGGAAAGCAGACTGAACCAGGTTTTCCTCTAGGATTTTGCCAGTGCTTAGCTCCATTCTGTTAACTTTTTATCCTGAAAAACTCCCCAGTCCTTAACAATTATAAGCATACCCATAACATGATGCACCTACAGTGGGGGAAAAAAGTATTTGATCCCCTGCTGATTTTGTACGTTTGCCCATTTACAAAGAAATGATCAGTCTATAATTGTAATAGTAGGTTTATTTGAACAGTGAGAGACAGAATAACAACCAAAAAATCCAGAAAAACACATGTAAAAAATGTTAGAAAATGATTTGCATTTTAATGAGGGAAAAAAGTATTTGACCCCTCTGCAAAACATGACTTAGTACTTGGTGGCAAAACCCTTGTTGGCAATCACAGAGGTCAGACGTTTCTTGTAGTTGGCCACCAGGTTTGCACACATCTCAGGAGGGATTTTGTCCCACTCCTCTTTGCAGATCTTCTCCAAGTCATTAAGGTTTCGAGGCTGACGTTTGGCAACTCAAACCTTCAGCTCCCTCCACAGATTTTCTTTGGGATTAAGGTCTGGAGACTGGCTAGGCCACTCCAGGACCTTAATGTGCTTCTTCTTGAGCCACTCCTTTGTTGCCTTGGCCGTGTGTTTTGGGTCATTGTCATGCTGGAATACCCATCCACGACCCATTTTCATTGCCCTGGCTGAGAGAAGGAGGTTCTCACCCAAGATTTGACGGTACATGGCCCCGTCCTTCGTCCCTTTGATGCGGTGAAGTTATCCTGTCCCCTTAGCAGAAAAACACCACCAAAGCATAATGTTTCCACCTCCATGTTTGACGGTGGGGATGGTGTTCTTGGGGTCATAGGCAGCATTCCTCCAAACACGGCGAGTTGAGTTGATGTCAAAGAGCTCCATTTTGGTCTCATCTGACCACAACACTTTCACCAGTTGTCCTCTGAGTCATTCAGATGTTCATTGGCAAACTTCAGACGGGCATGTATATGTATTCTTGAGCAGGGGGACCTTGTGGACGCTGCAGGATTTCAGTCCTTCACAGTGTAGTGTGTTACCAATTGTTTTCTTGGTGACTATGGTCCCAGCTGCCTTGAAATCATTGACAAGATCCTCCCGTGTAGTTCTGGGCTGATTCCTCACCGTTCTCATGATCATTGCAACTCCACGAGGTGAGATCTTGCATGGAGCCCCAGGCCGAGGGAGATTGACAGTTCTTTTGTGTTTCTTCCATTTGCGAATAATTGCACCAAATGTTGTCACCTTCTCACCAAGCTGCTTGGCGATGGTCTTGTAGCCCATTCCAGCCTTGTGTAGGTCTACAATCTTGTCCCTGACATCCTTGGAGAGCTCTTTGGTCTTGGCCATGGTGGAGAGTTTGGAATCTGATTGATTGATTGCTTCTGTGGACAGGTGTCTTTTTTACAGGTTACAAGCTGCGGTTAGGAGCACTTCCTTTAAGAGTGTGCTCCTAATCTCAGCTCGTTACCTGTATAAAAGACACCTGGGAGCCAGAAATCTTTCTGATTGAGAGGGGGTCAAATACTTATTTCCCTCATTAAAATGCAAATCAATTTATCACATTTTTGACATGCGTTTCTCGGATATTTTTGAGTTGTTATTCTGTCTCTCACTGTTCAAATAAACCTACCATTAAAATTATAGACTGATCCTTTCTTTGTCAGTGGGCAAACGTACAAAATCAGCAGGGGATCAAATACTTTTCCCCCCCACTGTACCACTATGCTTGAAATATGGAGAGTGGTACTCAGTAATGTGTTGTATTGAATTTGCCCCAAACATGACTATTTGTATTCAGGACATAAAGTTAATTTCTTTGCCACACTTTTAGCAGTATTACTTCAGTGCCTTGTTGCAAACAGGATGCATGTTATGGAATATTTTTATCCTGTACAAGCTTCCTTCTTTTCACTCTGTCATTTAGGTTAGTATTATGGAGTAAGTACAATGTTGTTGATCCATCCTCAGTTTTCTCCTATCACAGACATTAAACTCTGTAACTGTTTTAAAGTCACCATTGGCCACATGGTGAAATCCCTGAGTGGTTTCCTCTCTCTCCGGAAACTGAGTTAGGAAGGACGCCTGTAACTTTGTAGTGACTGGGTGTATTGATACACCACCCAAAGTGGAATGAATAACTTCACCATGCTCAAAGGGATATTTAATGTCTGCTTTGAATTGTTTTACCCATCTACCAATAGGTGCCCTTCTTTGTGAGACATTGGAAAACCTCTCTGGTCTTGGTGGTTGAATCTGTTTGAAATTCACTGCTGGACTGAGGGACCTTACAGATAACTGTATGTGTGGGGTTGAGCTCATCTTAAACATCATTATTGCACACAGAGTGAGTCCATGAAAAGTTAATCTCCCTCACCATTCTTTATCCTCCATTTCCATTGTTTCTTTTCCCTTCTCTATACCCTCTCTCTCTTCATCTCCCCTCTTGGCACACTGTACTTCTAATCAATTCACCTTTCTGCTGCTGCTGCAGATCAAACTAAACTTCCCTTTTAACTGTTTCCGCCTGAATCCTTCCCTCACTTCAACCCCACCTCCCTCTGATGTGGGTGTTGACTGAGTGTGGGTGTTGACTGAGTGTGGGTGTTGACTGAATGTGGGTGTTGACTGAATGTGCGCAATCCCTGAGGACACACACACACCTACTCTCTATCTCTCGGTCTTACCTTGAGGACCTCCACAGGCACCTGCATGCTCTGGCAGTGTTGTGGAGCGTTGATGGCAGGGCTGGGTGCTGGGGCAGACATACGCTGCTGTTGCATGTACTGCAGCGCCGCATTCTGCTGCAGTTGCCGCTCCCGCTGCTCCTCCTGCTGCAGCTGGTCTCGCATCAGCTGACAATACATACATCAGTCAGTCAGTCAATAAAATACATCAGTCAGTCAATACATCAGTCAGTCAGTCAATAAAATACATCAGTCAGTCAATACATCAGTCAGTCAGTCAGTCAATACATCAGTCAGTCAGTCAATAAAATACATCAGTCAGTCAATACATCAGTCAGTCAGTCAATACATCAGTCAGTCAGTCAGTCAATACATCAGTCAGTCAGTCAGTCAGTCAATACATCAGTCAGACAGTCAGTCAGTCAATACATCAGTCAGACAGTCAGTCAATACATCAGTCAGACAGTCAGTCAATACATCAGTCAGACAGTCAGTCAGTCAATACATCAGTCAGACAGTCAGTCAGTCAATACATCAGTCAGTCAGTCAGTCAGTCAGTCAATACATCAGTCAGTCAGTCAAGACATCAGTCAGTCAGTCAATTAATATATCTACTGTATACAGTAATAGTGTACATCTGTCTGTTAAACCAATCAATCAATTAACCAATAAATCAATCAGTCCAAAATGTGTTTACCTGCAGCCGCAGCCCTATTCGTGAGGCCATGGCTGGGGGGCGAGGGGGGAGGGGAGGGCGAGCCGACGCAGACGCACTGCAGTCCAGCCCGAGAGAGTGAGGAAGCTGAGGGAAGAGGGAGAGAGTGAGGAAGCTGAGGGAAGAGGGAGAGAGTGAGGAAGCTGAGGGAAGAGGGAGAGAGTGAGGAAGCTGAGGGAAGAGGGAGAGTAAAGGTGGTGTTAGAAAGTCACACAGGTGCATCAGGTATAAGACCTCATGAGTCCTGCCACTGTGGTCCCCGACATGACCAACCATGTCCTTTTACCTTCTAATCATCTCAGTCAGACCTGGAAAACTAGACATTCAAATCACATTTCTTACAAACTAATCAATTAGTGTAATCAACAAGGATATAATCCACAACCACATCCCTCCAGGTCTGTCTGTACCCCTGTCAGGACATGTGGAATATAAAGTAAATGTACAATACAGTAGACCACAATGCATCAGTCTGTTTATGCTGTGTTAGCAGGTCATATGATGTCTGGCCAGTACATAAACTATCTAATGAATAACGTCCCTAAACGTTTCCATATCAGACACAGACAATGCCATATATTCACTGTCTGTTAACTAGCAGCTACCCCATGGCTTTGGAACGCGGGACGAGAGGACAACTGGATCCCAGGTCACGAACTATCAGTACTGTCTATATGTTCACATCATGTAACGTTAAAGTGTGTGAAAACATAATCAAGTGACTAATGAAACCAATGTCACTATGATGAACTACCTTGTCCCTTCAGTGTATGACAAGCACAGTAGCCAGTCTTTCAGCATGATAATACAGTAAGTCTTTAGGCATCTTAAGAGTAGGTAAGGGCCGCATTCAATCATGGTCTCCAGGATAATATTTACAGTTTGAAACTAAAAGGAATCTCAAGTGCATGCTACTTTTAATGCCTTTTCCTCTCTGTGGTTTAGATTGAATAACACTGTGCATTAGGAGGTAGTGGAGGCTGGGTGGGGAGGTTTGGGGAGAAGGGAGGGGTAGGGTGGAGGTATGGGCACATCAGGCCCAAGCCCTGGGCCTAGGAGCATCCCCATGGTTACCATTGGGGAAGTCATGTGGGAGTCATGTGGTCCGGTTGTTGTGTGGAGGTCATGTGAGCAGCCTTGTCGAGGGGGAACACCCTCACCATCGCCCACCTCCACACCCTTCGTCCTCCACCTCCAACCAACCCTTCTCTCACTTAGGAGAGCCCCAGAGTTCCCCTTTCAGCCGTGTTAAAACTACACCTGATCTGCTGTTATTCTGCTCTCTGGGATTGTTCCTTTCAGCAGTGTTAAAACTACACCTGATGTGCTGTTATTCTGCTCTCTGGGACTGTTCCTTTCAGCAGTGTTAAAACTACAGCTGATCTGCTGTTATTCTGCTCTTCCTTTCAGACAAATGAAATGTAAGTCAATGTGAAAATAAGTGCAGCCGTGGCCTGAGAGTATATTTCTACCGTTTCATCCAGATGCAGAATAAGAAGCCATGCCAGAGAGACATCAACCAATCAGAGCAGACATCTCAACCTTCATCAGATACACAGGCCATACATGGGCATGGACAGAGAGAAGGGAAAGAGAGAGAGAGAAGCTCACTGTGTGTGAGGTACAATAAGAAGGGCAGCTCCAATTGAGAAGGACTGAGGCTGCCTGTTGTCCACCGTGTACATTTCAGTGCCCGCTTTGTGCACACTGGCCGGTCCAAACGCACAGCATTCTAACTCCAAGAGCCATCTCTACTACAGCATGGCAGCACACAGAGAACCAACACCTAACCAGTACCAACCAAACACACACCACTACTACATCAACCACCACTAAAGCTGCTACTATTAACACTATTACAAAACTACTACTACTACTACTATAAACACTATTACACCACCACTACTACATCAACCACCACTAAAGCTACTACTATTAACACTATTACAAAACTACTACTACTACTATTAACACTATTAACACCACTACTACTACTATTAACACTACTACTACTACTACTATTACACCACCACTACTACATCAACCACCACTAAAGCTACTACTATTAACACTATTACAAAACTACTACTACTACTACTATTAACACTATTAACACCACTACTACTACTACTACTATTAACACTACTACTACTACTATTAACACTACTACTGGTCCATGTTATGACCAGGCCTTTTGCTCTGCCAGTATGCCTCAATGATGAACTTGTGGGCATGGTGTTTAAATTGAACTTAATCAGAAATGGTTGAGCGCACAGCCACAACTTGAATGCCAACACTTGTTTTAAGCTCAAATGCATGCTGCGCTGCTAGCCCGTGGACAATTCTTTACTCGTTTCAACCAGACTGTGGCAAACGTTGCAACTGAGGACAGATGATGTTTACATGCTTCAGCACTCTGTGGTCCCGTTCCATAAGCTTGTGACCTACCACTTTGGCTGAGCTGCAGTTGGTCGTAGATATTTCCACTTCACAATAACAGCACTTAGAGTTGCCCAGGGCAGAAATTTGACCAACTGACTTGGTGGTGGCATGCTATGACAGTGCCATGTTGAAAGTCACTGAGCTCTTCAGTAAAGCCATTCTACTGCCAATGTTTATCTACAGAAATTGCATGGCTGTGTGCTCGATTTAAATCATTTTTTATTATACACCTGTCAGCAACAGGTATGGCTGAATCCACCTCAATTGTCTTATTTAGCAAAAAAACTTTTTTTTTATACTTGGATTAGACTCAGTTGGTAGAGCATGGTGTTTGCAACGCCAGGGTTGTGGGTTCGATTCCCACGGGGGCCGGTACGGAAAAAAATGTATGAAATGTATGCATTCACTACTGTAAGTCGCTCTGGATAAGAGCGTCTGCTAAATGACTAAAATGTAAAATGTAGTACTACTACTAGTAACACTACTACACAACTACTACTATTAACAACACTACTACTACTACTACTATTAACACTATTACACCACTACTACTACTACTACTACTATTAACAACACTACTACTATTAACACTATTACACCACTACGACTATTAACACTATTACACCACTACGACTAACACTATTACACCACTACGACTAACACTATTACACCACTACTACTACCACTATTACACCACTACTACTACCACTATTAACACTATTACACCACTACTACTACTACTACTACTAATATTAACACTATTACACCACTACTACTATTAACACTATTACACCACTACTACTATTAACACTATTACACCACTACTACTATTAACACTATTACACCACTACTACTATTAACACTATTACACCACTACTACTATTAACACTATTACACCACTACTACTACTACTACTAACACTATTACACTACTACTACTATTAACACTATTACACCACTACTACTACCACTATTACACCACTACTACTACCACTATTACACCACTACTACTACCACTATTAACACTATTACACCACTACTACTACTACTACTACTACTACTACTACTACTACTATTAACACTATTACACCACTACATGCACTTCTAATTCTATCACTTTTACTTCTGCTACATCAAAAACTCAACCTGACCAAGAAAAACTCATGTCCACCATTACTATTACCACTACCTACACACTGACAGACACAATGCCTCTGGTTGTATTTATAGGTCCTGACGAATTGGGTGATTACATTTTCTAACTCAATCGGCTCGCCTAGGAATGCCAGCCAGAGGGACAAGTGCCTCTGTGTCCACTCCTAAGTTTAGCTTAGCATGATGATATTTCCTGCACATCTTGGTGATCTAGTTGAGCTTCATTTTTAATTATTTTATTTCACCTTTAACCAGGTAGGCCAGTTGAGAACAAGTTCTCATTTACAACTGTGACCTGGCCAAGATAAAGCAAAGCAGTGCGACAAAAACAACAACACAGAGTTACACACAAACAAATGTACTGTCAAAAATACAATAGAAAAAAAGGCCCTGACAAATTGGCCCATCATGTTAGCATGCCAATGATTTCAGCACATCTCAATGTACTCTAGCTGGTTTAGTTCAACATGCTAGTCTCCCAGCATGTCTCAATGTACTCTAGCTGGTTTAGTTCAACATGCTAGTCTCCCAGCATGTCTCAATGTACTCTAGGTGGTTTAGTTCAACATGCTAGTCTCCCAGTATGTCTCAATGTACTCTAGCTGGTTTAGTTCAACATGCTAGTCTCCCAGTATGTCTCAATGTACTCTAGCTGGTTTAGTTCAACATGCTAGTCTCCCAGCATGTCTCAATGTACTCTAGCTGGTTTAGTTCAACATGCTAGTCTCCCAGTATGTCTCAATGTACTCTAGCTGGTTTAGTTCAACATGCTAGTCTCCCAGCATGTCTCAATGTACTCTAGCTGGTTTAGTTCAACATGCTAGTCTCCCAGCATGTCTCAATGTGCTCTAGCTGGTTTAGTTCAACATGCTAGTCTCCCAGTATGTCTCAATGTACTCTAGCTGGTTTAGTTCAACATGCTAGTCTCCCAGCATGTCTCAATGTACTCTAGCTGGTTTAGTTCAACATGCTAGTCTCCCAGCATGTCTCAATGTGCTCTAGCTGGTTTAGTTCAACATGCTAGTCTCCCAGTATGTCTCAATGTACTCTAGCTGGTTTAGTTCAACATGCTAGTCTCCCAGTATGTCTCAATGTACTCTAGCTGGTTTAGTTCAACATGCTAGTCTCCCAGTATGTCTCAATGTACTCTAGCTGGTTTAGTTCAACATGCTAGTCTCCCAGTATGTCTCAATGTGCTCTAGCTGGTTTAGTTCAACATGCTAGTCTCCCAGTATGTCTCAATGTACTCTAGCTGGTTTAGTTCAACATGCTAGTCTCCCAGTATGTCTCAATGTACTCTAGCTGGTTTAGTTCAACATGCTAGTCTCCCAGCATGTCTCAATGTACTCTAGCTGGTTTAGTTCAACATGCTAGTCTCCCAGTATGTCTCAATGTACTCTAGCTGGTTTAGTTCAACATGCTAGTCTCCCAGCATGTCTCAATGTACTCTAGCTGGTTTAGTTCAACATGCTAGTCTCCCAGTATGTCTCAATGTACTCTAGCTGGTTTAGTTCAACATGCTAGTCTCCCAGCATGTCTCAATGTACTCTAGCTGGTTTAGTTCAACATGCTAGTCTCCCAGTATGTCTCAATGTACTCTAGCTGGTTTAGTTCAACATGCTAGTCTCCCAGCATGTCTCAATGTACTCTAGCTGGTTTAGTTCAACATGCTAGTCTCCCAGCATGTCTCAATGTACTCTAGCTGGTTTAGTTCAACATGCTAGTCTCCCAGCATGTCTCAATGTAATCTAGCTGGTTTAGTTCAACATGCTAGTCTCCCAGTATGTCTCAATGTGCTCTAGCTGGTTTAGTTCAACATGCTAGTCTCCCAGTATGTCTCAATGTACTCTAGCTGGTTTAGTTCAACATGCTAGTCTCCCAGCATGTCTCAATGTGCTCTAGCTGGTTTAGTTCAACATGCTAGTCTCCCAGTATGTCTCAATGTACTCTAGCTGGTTTAGTTCAACATGCTAGTCTCCCAGTATGTCTCAATGTACTCTAGCTGGTTTAGTTCAACATGCTAGTCTCCCAGCACATCTCAATGTACTCTAGCTGGTTTAGTTCAACATGCTAGTCTCCCAGTATGTCTCAATGTACTCTAGCTGGTTTAGTTCAACATGCTAGTCTCCCAGTATGTCTCAATGTGCTCTAGCTGGTTTAGTTCAACATGCTAGTCTCCCAGTATGTCTCAATGTACTCTAGCTGGTTTAGTTCAACATGCTAGTCTCCCAGTATGTCTCAATGTAATCTAGCTGGTTTAGTTCAACATGCTAGTCTCCCAGTATGTCTCAATGTACTCTAGGTGGTTTAGTTCAACATGCTAGTCTCCCAGTATGTCTCAATGTACTCTAGCTGGTTTAGTTCAACATGCTAGTCTCCCAGTATGTCTCAATGTGCTCTAGCTGGTTTAGTTCAACATGCTAGTCTCCCAGTATGTCTCAATGTACTCTAGCTGGTTTAGTTCAACATGCTAGTCTCCCAGCATGTCTCAATGTACTCTAGCTGGTTTAGTTCAACATGCTAGTCTCCCAGTATGTCTCAATGTACTCTAGCTGGTTTAGTTCAACATGCTAGTCTCCCAGTATGTCTCAATGTGCTCTAGCTGGTTTAGTTCAACATGCTAGTCTCCCAGCATGTCTCAATGTACTCTAGCTGGTTTAGTTCAACATGCTAGTCTCCCAGCATGTCTCAATGTAATCTAGCTGGTTTAGCTTAGAATGCTAACTGACATTCAGAAGCAAACCTTTGCATGATATGGCAAAGTTTAGCTTAGTTTAATGCTAATGCATGCTAACACTCTCAACATAGTTAATCATGTTCATTTCCAAATATACTTTTTACCTCAAGGTAAACGATTGGAAATGCGAAAATGGAAAACTTCTGTCTGGTTGAGCTACCCTACGGGGCACCACCTCATTCAATGTTCAGTGCTGCCAGTGCATTCTCTCACTCTCATACACACTCAGTTCACGCTCACCATGATGACATAGTTAATGAGGGATACAAAGTATATTGAAAGCAGGTGCTTCCACACAGGTGTGGTTCCAGAGTTAATTAAGCAACTAACATCTCATCATGCTAAGGGTGATGTATAAACATGTCCAGTTTGCCATTATTTTGTCTAAGATGGCTAGAAGAAGAGATCTCAGTGACTTTGAAAGAGGGGTCTCAAAGGAGCATAAGGGGTTTAAATGGTGTGTCTCAGTCACCAGATCAACCCAATTGAACACTTATGGGATATTCTGGTGTTTTCCACAACCATCAACAAAACTCCAACTGGAATTTCTCATGGAAGAATGGCGTCACATCCCTCCAATAGAGTTCCAGAGACACTTGTAGAATGTATATGAAGGTGCATTGAAGCTTTTCTGGCGGCTCATGGTGGGTCAACACCCTATTAAGACACTATGTTGGTGTTGACTTTATTTTGGCAGTTACACTGCATTCGGAAAGTATTCAGACCCCTTGACTTTTTCCACATTTTGTTACGTTACAGTCTTATTCTAAAATAGATGAAATATATGACATCTCCGAAATCTACACAAAATCCCCCATAATGACTAAAGGAAAAAAGGTTTTTAGACATTTCTGCAAATTTATAAAAAAACAAAAACATAAATAACTTATTTACATAAGTATTCAGACCCTTTGCTATGAGACTCGGAATTGAGCTCAGGTGCTTCCTGTTTCCATTGATCAACCTTGAGATGTTTCTACAACTTGATTGGAGTCCACCTGTAGTAAATTCAATTGATTGGACATGATTTGGAAAGGCACACACCTGTCTATATAAAGTCCCACAGTTAACAGTGCATGTCAGAGCAAAAACCATGACATGAGGTCAAAGGAATTGTCCGTAGAGCTCCGAGACAGGATTGTGTAGAGGCACAGATCTGGGGAAGGTACCAAAACAATTCTGCAGCATTGAAGGTCCCCAGGAACACAGTGGCCTTCATCATTTTAAAATGGAAGAAGTTTGGAACCTCCAAGACTCTTCCTAGAGATGTCTGCCCGGCCAAACTGAGCAATCGGGGAGAAGGGCCTTGGTCAGGGAGGTGACCAAGAACCCGATGGTCACTCTGATAGAGCTCCTCTGTGGAGATGGGAGAACCTTCCAGAAGGACAACCATCTCTGCAGCACTCCACCAATCAGGCCTTTATGGTAGAGTGGCCAGACGGAAGCCACTCCTCAGTAAAAGGCACATGACAGACCGCTTGGAGTTTGCCAAAAGGCACCTACAGACTCTCAGACCATGAGAAACAAGATTCTCATGGTTTTTATTTTTTATACATTTATCATTATGGAGTATTTTGTGTAGATTGATGAGGGAGAAAAAAAACTATTTAATCAATTTGAGTAAGGCTGTAACATAACAAAATGTGGAAAAAGTAAAGGGGTCTGAATACTTTCCGAATGCACTGTACCTGCAGCTTCGCATGGTGGCAATGATATGTAATACATAGATGAATATACTGTATTAATATACTGTACATGGGTACCTCTCTACTTCCCCTCTCCTGCTGCTGACACACATGGTTTCATTTCCTTCCACATCTCACTTACTGACAAACCGCTACCCGGCAGTGGGTTCTCCCACATGGCCCTCCAGTTGCCTGGCATACACTCAGTTTTGCCGGCATCTGTGACGCGGTGGGTGAAAAAAAGCAGCCATTGTGTGCCGGGCGCTGTGATGTCACAGTGGCTTGGTTTCAAAGCTCTCTCTCATCAGAGAGTGGGTGGGGACAGACAGGAGGGGGGCAGGGTCAGGGGTTAGAACTGAACTACACTACAGATTAGTCAAACACACATACGTTTACTCACTGATATTCATGCAGATACTTACGTACTAATATAAATACATGTGCACACAGACACACAGCATACATTGTACACGTGCAGAGACGTACACACACACACACACACACAGACAGAGAGAACAGAAGCTGGAACATCAGCTCAGGTTGTTAATGTGTGTGAGTGTATTTATAGTTCTGGTGGTGCCGCTAGCTCCTTATAACGGCCATCCCACAGCAGCTAAATCAGGGCTACACACACACACACACACACACACACACACTCTCTCTGCCCAGGGCAGAGCTAAATAAGGGGCACGCTTATAACTGGATTGTGGGTCATCTGTGCCAGAGAATAAAAAGGCAGCTGTCTATTTCCATGGCAGGGGCACAGCAACGCTGCAGGAGGAGGAATAGGAGGACACACACCTGGAGGTACCCACATGAATGGAAGAATCAATATAGACAATAGAAGGACACACATAGACACACACACACACAGTTTGACATTGGTACAACAGCCTTCATGGAAGTGTAATACTGCCATGAATAGAAAAATGATATAGATGCTAGCACACACAGACACCTGTTTATATTTGAACATATAAAGGAAACCATGATATGATAGGCTGGCTGGGTGCTAATTCATGATGTGACAAAGTGACAACAACTAACTGATCTTCGTGCATGGCATCAAAACGGGTTTAGATCAATGACAACTCTTTCCGGTCCCATCCTCCTTTGATATCCATTCAATGCTCACAAATACTATGTAAGATATGTGTATGAATAACAAAAGCAAACAGAAGAAGTATGAATGAAATCCTGCATGTTTACCTCCCTCAGCATTATGTAGAGTGTGTGTCCAGTACACAGTGTAGTAAGCTTACTGGAGTGTAGTCAGCCCTCCTGCTCTCCTGCTCATCTCAGCCAGGCTCCAATCAGTACAGAGTGGTCATTCCTGGGTAAGGGGGTTCCAGGATTGTCCAGTAAGGGACGGGCACAGGTTTAAAATCACACAGACTTCTACCCCTCTTCTCACTACCACAAACACACGCCTGCACCCTGCACACCCCCCCCCCCACACACACACACACACACACAAGCCTTTCCGCTGTGAAATGTCTGCCGGCCCGACCTAAAGCCCAAAATAACTCCTCACTCTCTGTTCCCCTTTTCAGGAACACCCTGTTCCCCTGAGCCCTGTGTGTGTGTGTGTGTGCGCATGTGTGTGTGTGTGTGTGTGCGCATGTGTGTGTGCGCATGTGTGGTGTGTGTGTGTGTGTGGTGTGTGTGTGTGTGTGTGCGCGTGGTGTGTGTGTGTGTGTGTGTGTGTGTGTGTGTGTGTGTGTGTGTGTGTGTGTGTGTGTGTGTGTGTGTGTGTGTGATGTGTGTGTGTGTGTGCGCATGTGGTACACATGTGGGTGAGAGAGAGATTTGGAACCTGTGCCAGTGCCCTTCCTGGTGTGTTGTGTCTCGTGCGTGGGCCGTGTGGAACACTTGTCACAGAACAGACCCCTCCACTAGTGTGTCCGTGGCATGCCAGAATACAGCCGGTACACAGCCGTTACCGGCAGACATACACACCTCAGACGAGTGGGGTGTCAGGGTGGGGTGTCATGTGTCAGAGTTGCTATGGTGACAGTGTGAGTCCCCTGTTCCTTCCCGTTTGGTCTCACGCACACAAACAGCTGCATCCGACAACCACCCTAACTGTGATTCTGACTATACTCATACTATATTCAGTATAAATGAATACCTACTCTATCTGATTCGCAGGAAAACCATTATTTCTCAGTCTGAAGCTTTGGCTGGTGTCTGATGTCCTTTTTAGAGACACTGCTGTAGGTAGTGAGAAACACACACACACACACACACACACACACACACACACACACACACACACCTCCTCTGTGGTTCCCTCCTTTACTGTGAGAGACAGTGTATGGTATACAGTTACTGCTCTCCCTCAGAGCAGATACACCTAATACACTTTAAACACACAAAACACACACCAACCAGCGTCTGATCACAGACAGAGCCGGCCTGTATCCACTCTGTGGGAGGAGAGGTGGTTTGAGAAGACTCAACCACAGACAGAGCCGGCCTGCATCCACTCTGTGAGAGGAGAGGTGGTTTGAGAAGACTCAACCACAGACAGAGCCGGCCTGTATCCACTCTGTGAGAGGAGAGGTGGTTTGAGAAGACTCAACCACAGACAGAGCCGGCCTGTATCCACTATGTGAGAGGAGAGGTGGTTTGAGAAGACTCAACCACAGACAGAGCCGGCCTGTATCCACTATGTGAGAGGAGAGGTGGTTTGAGAAGACTCAACCACAGACTCCCGAGAGGGAACAGAGAGCTGAGGGGTTTCCCTGCTTCTCTACAGGGGCAGGGACAGGTTAGGAGTCAGGGGCAGGTGAATCCAGGTGAACCCAGGTGAACCCAGGCACCAGTTCCTTTAACATTAACCACTAGCACGTCATACCACATGACCTGACCAGGAATATCTCAATCTCTCGCCTTTTCCTTTTTAGCCATGATTTAACCAGGGAAGTCACATTCACATAGCATTCCTTTCTGAAATGAGCCCTGGCACACCCTGCTTCTCCCCTTCTCTCTGAATACAGTATCTAACACATAGGAACACACAGAGATATAAACATACAGTGAGAAACACAGTGACACACACACACACACACACAAACATAATGTTACCTCTTGGTGAGAAAGTGCTGCTGGGAAAGATGGGACTGTGCTCCTCACGCTGCTCTCTACATCTCTGGACACCGCAGAGAGGGTGGGCTGCAAACTACAGACAGAGATAGAGAGAAACCAATGAGATACAGCAATACACATTCAGGTAGTACAGTAGTACAAGGTAGTACATGGTGATAGTACAGTAGAACAAGGGAGCACATGGTGATATTACAGTAGTACAAGGAAGCACATGGTGATAGTACAGTAGTACATGGTGATATTACAGTAGTACAAGGGAGTACATGGTGATATTACAGTAGTAGAAGGGAGTACATGGTGATATTACAGTAGTACAAGGGAGTACATGGCGATATTACAGTAGTACAAGGGAGTACATGGCGATAGTACAGTAGTAGAAGGGAGTACATGGCGATATTACAGTAGTACAAGGGAGTACATGGCGATAGTACAGTAGTAGAAGGGAGTACATGGTGATATTACAGTAGTACAAGAGAGTACATGGTGATATTACAGTAGTACAAGAGAGTACATGGTGATAGTTCAGTAGTACGAGGGAGTACATGGTGATATTACAGTAGTACATGGTGATATTACAGTAGTACATGGTGATACGTTACAGTAGTACAAGGGAGTACATGGTGATATTACAGTAGTACAAGGGAGTACATGGTGATAGTTCAGTAGTACAAGGGAGTACATGGTGATATTACAGTAGTACATGGTGATATTACAGTAGTACATGGTGATATTACAGTAGTACAAGGGAGTACATGGTGATATTACAGTAGTACAAGGGAGTACATGGTGATATTACAGTAGTACAAGGGAGTACATGGTGATAGTACAGTAGTACATGGTGATAGTACAGTAGTACAAGGGAGTACATGGTGATATTACAGTAGTACATGGTGATATTACAGTAGTACATGGTGATATTACAGTAGTACATGGTGATATTACAGTAGTAGAAGGGAGTACATGGTGATATTACAGTAGTAGAAGGGAGTACATGGTGATATTACAGTAGTAGAAGGGAGTACATGGTGATATTACAGTAGTAGAAGGGAGTACATGGTGATATTACAGTAGTACACGGGAGTACATGGTGATATTACAGTAGTACACGGGAGTACATGGTGATATTACAGTAGTACACGGGAGTACATGGTGATAGTACAGTAGTAGAAGGGAGTACATGGTGATATTACAGTAGTACAAGGGAGTACATGGTGATATTACAGTAGTAGAAGGGAGTACATGGTGATATTACAGTAGTAGAAGGGAGTACATGGTGATATTACAGTAGTAGAAGGGAGTACATGGTGATATTACAGTAGGACAAGGGAGTACATGGTGATAGTACAGTAGTAGAAGGAACTGTTCTAGTCAGGTGGTCTGGCATCATAGGCCACGGTGAGGCAACAGGTGGATAGCACACATGCTCAGGCTTATAATAGAAATGACTTTCCAAAACAATTGATGCAATGGACCGTGTGGGTGTGTGTGCGTATGTGCATGATGTGAAGAGGAGTTTCCATAGGGCTGCAATAGAAAGCATTCATCACAACGGCACATACCTCTGCAGAGGGTGTGATTTATGAAGCTGCTCATATAGTTTTTAATTTTAACTTTATTTAACTAGGCAAGTCAGTTAAGAACAAATTCTTATTTTTAATGACGGCCTAGGAACAGTGGGTTAATTGCCTTGTTCACGGGCAGAACGACATATTATGGCCTAACATGTAAGGTTCTGAAATCCATTTCAGTGAACTAGCAGACAGACGGAGAAATGACACACTAATAACACATTCATCCCTTCATCTCCTGTTCTGTTAGTTTGGAGTCAACAGAAGTCTAAAAATAACCCCCCATATCCCAGCCTACCCTCCCAAACCATGAGCTCAGCACATTACTTAAATGGGGTAGATCTCAAGAGTCCCAAAGTAGCTTTATCTCCTTCATTGGCACTGATCAGAAAGCAGAGGGCAAGCGGAGGGCCGCCCGGCATGGCGGAGGCTTTCTGCGGCCTTATGCTCTACAGGGAGCTCAGCATGTAAGTTACCAGGATGTTGCTTTCACCTGTCCACATCTTTATGTCAGTGGAAAAGACAAAGAGAGAAAGACACTTTACAATGAGAGGTGCAGTCCTTTTCATATTCCAAATCAGTCTTAGGTAAAGACAAAAGAGCTAGATCACCAAAACAACCACAACTCTATGTTTCCCTTCCTCATCGCCTTGGATTTCACAACTCCTAAGGTCAGGAGTGAGGCAACACCTTCCTGTTACACCAGGCCAGGGAAACATCCATATCAACCACAAATCATAAACAAGGGCTCTTCACATTCAGGTCCACAGAACTCCAGGTTTTCATCCTGCCCCACTAATCAGGAACTGATTCAGACCTGAGAAATGACTATTTCACTTCCAAATACAGACACACACACATAATAGCCCTAATATAGGAACAGTATCAGTAGCCAGTGGACTTTACCAATTTTGGTATAAATTACAGAAGATAACATTAAGCTTCAAAATATAAATATTTTCACTGACTGTGACAATGAAAGAAGCAAGTAACAATAGCAGTAGCAAAAGCAGTAGCAGTAACAGAAGCAGTAGCAGTAACAGTAACAGTAACAGTTACAGTAACAGTAGCAGTTACAGTAGCAGTAGCAGTAACAGTAACAGTAGCAGTAACAGTACCAGTAGCAGTAGCAGAAGCAGTAGCAGTAACAGTAACAGAAGCAGTAACAGTACCAGTAGCAGTAGCAGTAACAGAAGCAGTAGCAGTAACAGAAGCAGTAGCAGAAGCAGTTACAGTAGCAGTTACAGTAGCAGTAGCAGTTACAGTAACAGTAGCAGTTACAGTAGCAGTAGCAGTTACAGTAGCAGTTACAGTAGCAGTAACAGTTACAGTAGCAGTAACAGTAACAGAAGCAGTTACAGTAGCAGTTACAGTAGCAGTAACAGTTACAGTAGCAGTTACAGTAGCAGTAACAGTTACAGTAGCAGTAACAGTAACAGAAACAGTAGCAGTTACAGTAGCAGTTAGAGTAGCAATAGCAGTTACAGTAGCAGTTGCAGTTGCAGTAGCAATAGCAGTAGCAGTTGCAGTAGCAGTCGCAATAGCAGTTACAGTAGCAGTTACAGTAGCAGTTACAGTAGCAGTAACAGTTGCAGTTGCATGTAACAGTAACAGTAGCAGTTGCAGTAGCAGTTACAGTAGCAGTTACAGTAGCAGTAAATGGTAGCAGTAGCAGAAACAGTAGAAGTTACAGTAGCAGTTACAGTAACAGTTGCAGTAGCAGTAACAGTAACAGTAGCAGTTACAGTAGCAGTTGCAGTAGCAGTAGCAGTAACAGTAGCAGTAGCAATAGCAGTAACAGTTACAGTAGCAGTAGCAGTAACAAAAGCAGTTACAGTAGCAGTAGCAGTAACAGTAGCAGTAACAGTAACAGTTACAGTAGCAGTAACAGAAGCAGTAGCAGTAACAGTAACAGCAGCAGTAACATTTACAGTAGCCGTAGCAGTAACAGTAGCAGTAACAGTAGCAGTAACAGTAACAGTAGCCGTAGCAGTAACAGTAACAGTAGCCGTAGCAGTAACAGAAGCAGCAGCAGTAACAGAAGCAGTAGCAAAAGCAGTAGCAGAAGCAGTTACAGTAGCAGTAACAGTAACAGTAACAGAAGCAGTAGCAGTTACAGTAGCAGTAACAGAAGCAGTAACAGTAACAGAAGCAGTAACAGTAGCAGTTACAGTAGCAGTTGCAATAGCAGTAGCAGTTGCATGTAACAGTAACAGTAGCAGTTGCAGTAGCAGTTACAGTAGCAGTAGCAGTTACAGTAGCAGTAAATGGTAGCAGTAGCAGAAACAGTAGCAGTAGAAGTTACAGTAGCAGTAGCAGTTACAGTAACAGTTGCAGTAGCAGAAACAGTAACAGTAGCAGTAACAGTAGCAGTAACAGTAGCAGTAACAGTAGCAGAAGCAGTTACAGTAGCAGTAACAGTTACAGTAGCAGTAACAGTTACAGTAGCAGTAACAGAAGCAGTAGCAGTTACAGTAGCAGTAGCAGTAACAGTTACAGTAGCCGTAGGAGTAACAGAAGCAGTAGCAGTAACAGTAGCAGAAGCAGTAAAAGTAGCAGAAGCAGTAACAGTAACAGTAGCCGTAGCAGTAAGAGAAGCAGTAGCAGTAACAGAAGCAGTAGCAGAAGCAGTAGCAGTAGCAGAAGCAGTTACAGTAGCAGTAGCAGTAACAGTAGCAGTAGCATTTACAGTAGCAGTAACAGTTACAGTAACAGTAGAAGTAGCAGTAACAGTTACAGTAACAGTAGCAGAAGCAGTTACAGTAGCAGTAAATGGTAGCAGTAGCATTTACATTAGCAGTAACAGTAGCAGTTGCAGTAGCAACAACAGTTACAGTAGCAGAGCAGTTACAGTAGCAGTAGCAGTTACAGTAGCAGTAGCAGTAGCAATAGCAGTAACAGTTACAGTAACAGATACAGTAGCAGATACAGTTGCAGTAGCAGTTGCATGTAACAGTAACAGTAGCAGTTGCAGTAGCAGTAAATGGTAGCAGTAACAGTAGCAGTAACAGTAACAGTAGCAGTTGCAGTAGCAGTTACAGTAACAGTAGCAGTAGCAGTTGCAGTAGCAGTTACAGTAACAGTAGCAGTAGCAGTAACAGTAGCAGTAACAGTAGCAGTAGCAGTAGCAGTAACAGTAGCAGTTACAGTAGCCGTAACAGTAGCAGTTACAGTAACAGTAGCAGTAGCAGTTACAGTAGCAGTTACAGTAACAGTTGCAGTAGCTGTAACAGTAACAGTAGCAGTAACAGTAGCAGTTACAGTATTAGTAGCAGTTACAGTAACAGTAGCAGTTACAGTAGCAGTTACAGTTGCAGTTACAGTAGCAGTTACAGTATTAGTAGCAGTTACAGTATTAGTAGCAGTTACAGTAACAGTTGCAGTAACAGTTACAGTAGCAGTAACAGTTACAGTAGCAGTAACAGTAGCAGTTACAGTAACAGTAACAGTAGCCATAACAGTAGCAGTTGCAGTAGCAGTTGCAGTATTAGTAGCAGTAACAGTAGCAGTTACAGTATTAGTAGCAGTTACAATATTAGTAGCAGTTACAGTAACAGTAGCAGTAACAGTAGCAGTTGCAGTAGTAGGTACAGTAGCCATAACAGTAGCAGTAACAGTAGCAGTTGCAGTAGCAGTTACAGTAACAGTTGCAGTAGCAGTAACAGTAGCAGTAACAGTAACAGTAGCAGTAGCAGTAACAGTTACAGTAGCCGTAGGAGTAACAGAAGCAGTAGCAGTAACAGTAGCAGAAGCAGTAAAAGTAGCAGAAGCAGTAACAGTAACAGTAGCCGTAGCAGTAAGAGAAGCAGTAGCAGTAACAGAAGCAGTAGCAGAAGCAGTAGCAGTAGCAGTAGCAGAAGCAGTTACAGTAGCAGTAGCAGTAACAGTAGCAGTAGCATTTACAGTAGCAGTAACAGTTACAGTAACAGTAGAAGTAGCAGTAACAGTTACAGTAACAGTAGCAGAAGCAGTTACAGTAGCAGTAAATGGTAGCAGTAGCATTTACATTAGCAGTAACAGTAGCAGTTGCAGTAGCAACAACAGTTACAGTAGCAGAGCAGTTACAGTAGCAGTAGCAGTTACAGTAGCAGTAGCAGTAGCAATAGCAGTAACAGTTACAGTAACAGATACAGTAGCAGATACAGTTGCAGTAGCAGTTGCATGTAACAGTAACAGTAGCAGTTGCAGTAGCAGTAAATGGTAGCAGTAACAGTAGCAGTAACAGTAACAGTAGCAGTTGCAGTAGCAGTTACAGTAACAGTAGCAGTAGCAGTTGCAGTAGCAGTTACAGTAACAGTAGCAGTAGCAGTAACAGTAGCAGTAACAGTAGCAGTAGCAGTAGCAGTAACAGTAGCAGTTACAGTAGCCGTAACAGTAGCAGTTACAGTAACAGTAGCAGTAGCAGTTACAGTAGCAGTTACAGTAACAGTTGCAGTAGCTGTAACAGTAACAGTAGCAGTAACAGTAGCAGTTACAGTATTAGTAGCAGTTACAGTAACAGTAGCAGTTACAGTAGCAGTTACAGTTGCAGTTACAGTAGCAGTTACAGTATTAGTAGCAGTTACAGTATTAGTAGCAGTTACAGTAACAGTTGCAGTAACAGTTACAGTAGCAGTAACAGTTACAGTAGCAGTAACAGTAGCAGTTACAGTAACAGTAACAGTAGCCATAACAGTAGCAGTTGCAGTAGCAGTTGCAGTATTAGTAGCAGTAACAGTAGCAGTTACAGTATTAGTAGCAGTTACAATATTAGTAGCAGTTACAGTAACAGTAGCAGTAACAGTAGCAGTTGCAGTAGTAGGTACAGTAGCCATAACAGTAGCAGTAACAGTAGCAGTTGCAGTAGCAGTTACAGTAACAGTTGCAGTAGCAGTAACAGTAGCAGTAACAGTAACAGTAGCAGTAGCAGTTACAGTAGTAGGTACAGTGGCAGTAACAGTAGCAGTTGCAGTAGCAGTAGCAGTTACAGTAGCAGTAACAGTAGCAGTAACAGTTACAGTAACAGTTACAGTAGCAGTAACAGTAGCCGTAGCCATAGCCGTTGCAGTAGCAGTAACAGTTTGGATGTACATAACTGAGATTTCCATCCAATCTTATATAAACATGACTGTTCCATTCTCCATGGCAAGTTATCCATTATACATGGATATATCTGTGACTCAATGAAGCCAGTCTACTCACCAACCCACCACACAAAGCATGTATTCAAACAACCTACTTGCCCAGTGACAAATTATATCTCATTCCTTGCTTACTGTCCAGTCACAAACTGCTGATACGGTCAGTAGCACAACCCAACACATAAGGAAATTCCAGAGTCCAATCATATTGTATCGTATTATATCCAGAGACAATCCCACAGCCAGATGGAAACAGAGGCAGAAGGGGGGAAAGATCACGACACGGATGATCCTACATCCTTACCAGGGAGAAGGACAATTCAACAATCGTCAGATCAACATACTGTCTGCTGCTGTATTCCAGACACCTCTACCACTACACACCGTTCATACAGACACTCAGTGAGAGTACTCTGCTAGCCGGGTTGAGCTCTTATACAGTCTCTCTCTGGTCTCTGCTCGTGACACCGCGCCTCTCCACTCAAAGAGTCACAGGGACAGGGTTAGTCACTGCCCCTTCCTCCCCAAACCAACTGTGTTTCCTCTCCTCCTCCTCATAAATGAATGCCAGGGTGTCCAGAATATCGCTGTCCATGGGAGGAACAAAGGGGACTCAGTGTCCGGAACCCCGCAGCAGATGCCCCCTGTCAAACACACACACAGAACTCTCACAGAACCCTGCCCCCAAGCTGGGAAATCCATTCCCCTTCCCTGTGAGCTGTGAGTATGGCTGAAACACACACAAAAACACAGACACAAATGCCAAGAAAGAGGGGGCAGCTACGTCTCTGATTGAGAGTCGGGGCCTGACGCACAGACTCCACACACACACACACACACACACACACACACACACACACTTCCACAGTGATAAGGCTCTCCAAGCGATAAGGCTCTCCAAGCGATAAGGCTCTGATAACAAACACAGGTATTACATGTTTATTGTGCTTGGTATCTTCAACAGAATGGTAGCAGACCATAATGTCGTCTGTTACATGACAGAGTGCTGTTCAGCCATGTGAGCAACAACTCCCTCTGGAAATGAATGAGGGCATTTTCCATCAGCTACCAGCCTAAGGAACGACATTGCTGAGACATAAAGGCATGAGTAGAGAGGAAGAATCAAACTTTGCCCAAACCATTTAGAAAAATGCAATAGGTGAACAGCCACAACAAACTGAATGACAGATTTGCCATACCATGACAACAATAATAACTTTTTAAAAACATGTCTGTCCTTGTGATTAATTGAAGGAAAAGTTGGTCCAAACAGGTTGATACTGGTTGAATGAGAGCTTACTAAAAAAATAAGTGATATGTGGATAGTAAATTCAGGTATTTCAGGAACTGTACACTGCGTTCACTCAGTCTGTGTCCTTTAACCCCCCCTCACTCCCACAACCTCACACATTCTACCTGTACACAGGTAAGAGTTTCTCTCCAGTCTGTGTCCTTTAACCCCCCCTCACTCCCACAACCTCACACATTCTACCTGTACACAGGTAAGAGTTTCTCTCCAGTCTGTGTCCTTTAACCCCCCCTCACTCCCACAACCTCACACATTCTACCTGTACACAGGTAAGAGTTTCTCTCCAGTCTGTGTCCTTTAACCCCCCCTCACTCCCACAACCTCACACATTCTACCTGTACACAGGTAAGAGTTTCTCTCCAGTCTGTGTCCTTTAACCCCCCCTCACTCCCACAACCTCACACATTCTACCTGTACACAGGTAAGAGTTTCTCTCCAGTCTGTGTCCTTTAACCCCCCCTCACTCCCACAACCTCACACATTCTACCTGTACACAGGTAAGAGTTTCTCTCCAGTCTGTTCAGAAAATACTTTAGCCCCCTCTGCTGGTGCAATTCTGCACTCTAGGTAGTATTTGACCAGATTACCCTACTCACAATCCTAAATCATTAGAGGGAGGGATTCATTAACATCTGACCCTGTATCAGTGGCTAAGGGCAGCTTCTACCTACTTCCCATTCTGCCCCTTTACAAGATCATATCCTGTTTCCTGATTCAGGTCTGGTGTTGACACACAGATGAGAGATGGAAGACAGTGTCTCGACAGCCTGACCCCAGAGAAGTGACTCAGTTCACTCCTCAGTCACACCTCTCCACTATGCTGAACCATGCCAAGGTCTCATAGTCTGTCCCTGAGGGTCTTTTTTCTGACCTCTCCGATTGGCTGTGTCCCCGAGGGTCATTTTTCTGACCCCTCCGATTGGCTGTGTAGCTGAGTCCCTGTACCGATCCTGTTCAGACACATCTGATAGGGTGAACCACTAAAGATCTCTGTACCAACCTCCCTGATAGGCTGAACCTCTCAGAGTCTCTAGAGAGGAGAAAAGCTCCTTCATGTAGTGATTTTACAGGAAGTGTGAGGTTCCCTTTACCAGAAACGAGGTTGCATAACAACTGACTCACACACACAGAGCGACCCTGTGATTGCCTGGGTCACAGGGTTCATGTTTACAAGAACCACAAGTCATGTGATCACTCAAAGGAACGACCAGACAAAACAAATCAAGACAAAACAAAAACCCAATTCCTCACCTCAGTGCTGGTGAGGAAGGCAGTGGGCTTGTTCAACATTGCAGACGGCACTGCCAGCGAGCCGTCATTCACTGATGTACAAAAGGCATTTCCCTGTGCACGTGACATTAAAAACCTGAAATCACCTTGCATCATAAATAACTATTTGGTGGATCAGTCAGTCCCAGTTGACCCAGAATAAATCAGGTATTTGATTCTCTCGAACACGGCCAGTGTTTCCCACATGGTGGGCTGGACCAACTAGTGGGTCTCAGCTAACTCCTCCTGGGCTGCGGCTGTTACTCATACAGATAACCATGGTGATACCACAGTAAGTGATAATCACAGTGATAAGGTGAATGGGACAGTTGCTAGGTAGTAGGGAGAAGAAAATCCTGAACATCTGGTTGTCTCTCGTACCCTGATGAGATCATTTTGTCACTGAACAGCATTTACTAAATATATAACCAATCAGAACCAACAACACTGTTGTTGTATGCATTTCCTGGCTATGTGACCTCGGACACAGAAACAGCATGCTGAACATAGGTTCATTCTCTAAAGGTCATGACCTCTTCAATACAACACATTTTTATGGACCTTCAATCAAACAGGATTTACAATTCTGCAAATTCTCTGGGCAGTCAATATTGGCCTGGAGAATTATCAAGCTATGTGTTCTAGTTATATAATATAGATATGTTTATCCTAATGCTGTTGGTTGAAATGATGATGGCCAAACTCTATCTCACACCACAGTATGGCTCTGGAGAGCATTGTGGGCAGTGCTGTGTGTCAAGCGTATTGATTGGTTGGTCAGTGTGTTTTAGAATGTGGCCTTTGACTAATCAATCAGGATCTGCCCCAGGGTGACCCACCACCAACAAGAGAGATTCAGCAGGCTGATTTAGGATCTGCCCCAGGGTGACCCACCACCAACAACAGAGAGATCAGCAGGCTGATTTAGGATCTGCCCCAGGGTGACCCACCACCAACAACAGAGAGATCAGCAGGCTGATTTAGGATCTGCCCCAGGGTGACCCACCACCAACAAGAGAGATTCAGCAGGCTGATTTAGGATCTGCCCCAGGGTGACCCACCACCAACAACAGAGAGATCAGCAGGCTGATTTAGGATCTGCCCCAGGGTGACCCACCACCAACAAGAGAGATTCAGCAGGCTGATTTAGGATCTGCCCCAGGGTGACCCACCACCAACAACAGAGAGATTCAGCAGGCTGATTTAGGATCTGCCCCAGGGTGACACCACCAACAACAGAGAGATCAGCAGGCTGATTTAGGATCTGCCCCAGGGTGACCCACCACCAACAACAGAGAGATTCAGCAGGCTGATTTAGGATCTGCCCCAGGGTGACCCACCACCAACAACAGAGAGATCAGCAGGCTGATTTAGGATCTGCCCCAGGGTGACCCACCACCAACAACAGAGAGATTCAGCAGGCTGATTTAGGATCTGCCCCAGGGTGACCCACCACCAACAACAGAGAGATCAGCAGGCTGATTTAGGATCTGCCCCAGGGTGACACACCACCAACAACAGAGAGATTCAGCAGGCTGATTTAGGATCTGCCCCAGGGTGACCCACCACCAACAACAGAGAGATCAGCAGGCTGATTTAGGATCTGCCCCAGGGTGACACCACCAACAACAGAGAGATTCAGCAGGCTGATTTAGGATCTGCCCCAGGGTGACCCACCACCAACAACAGAGAGATCAGCAGACTGATTTAGGATCTGCCCCAGGGTGACACACCACCAACAACAGAGAGATCAGCAGGCTGATTTAGGATCTGCCCCAGGGTGACCCACCACCAACAACAGAGAGATTCAGCAGGCTGATTTAGGATCTGCCCCAGGGTGACCCACCACCAACAACAGAGAGATCAGCAGGCTGATTTAGGATCTGCCCCAGGGTGACCCACCACCAACAACAGAGAGATCAGCAGGCTGATTTAGGATCTGCCCCAGGGTGACCCACCACCAACAACAGAGAGATCAGCAGGCTGATTTAGGATCTGCCCCAGGGTGACCCACCACCAACAACAGGGAGATTCAGCAGGCTGATTTAGGATCTGCCCCAGGGTGACCCACCACCAACAACAGAGAGATCAGCAGGCTGATTTAGGATCTGCCCCAGGGTGACCCACCACCAACAACAGAGAGATTCAGCAGGCTGATTTAGGATCTGCCCCAGGGTGACCCACCACCAACAACAGAGAGATCAGCAGGCTGATTTAGGATCTGCCCCAGGGTGACACACCACCAACAACAGAGAGATTCAGCAGGCTGATTTAGGATCTGCCCCAGGGTGACCCACCACCAACAAGAGAGATTCAGCAGGCTGATTTAGGATCTGCCCCAGGGTGACCCACCACCAACAACAGAGAGATCAGCAGGCTGATTTAGGATCTGCCCCAGGGTGACCCACCACCAACAACAGAGATTCAGCAGGCTGATTTAGGATCTGCCCCAGGGTGACCCACCACCAACAACAGAGAGATCAGCAGGCTGATTTAGGATCTGCCCCAGGGTGACCCACCACCAACAACAGAGAGATCAGCAGGCTGATTTAGGATCTGCCCCAGGGTGACCCACCACCAACAACAGGGAGATTCAGCAGGCTGATTTAGGATCTGCCCCAGGGTGACCCACCACCAACAACAGAGAGATCAGCAGGCTGATTTAGGATCTGCCCCAGGGTGACCCACCACCAACAACAGAGAGATTCAGCAGGCTGATTTAGGATCTGCCCCAGGGTGACCCACCACCAACAACAGAGAGATCAGCAGGCTGATTTAGGATCTGCCCCAGGGTGACACACCACCAACAACAGAGAGATTCAGCAGGCTGATTTAGGATCTGCCCCAGGGTGACACACCACCAACAACAGAGAGATTCAGCAGGCTGATTTAGGATCTGCCCCAGGGTGACCCACCACCAACAACAGAGAGATCAGCAGGCTGATTTAGGATCTGCCCCAGGGTGACCCACCACCAACAAGAGAGATTCAGCAGGCTGATTTAGGATCTGCCCCAGGGTGACACCACCAACAACAGAGAGATCAGCAGGCTGATTTAGGATCTGCCCCAGGGTGACCCACCACCAACAACAGAGAGATTCAGCAGGCTGATTTAGGCTTTTTTAAGGGGATGCGTGTTGTGCTTTAAAAGGGCCACCCAACGTTTCCCCTCTTCCACTCCTCCTCACCTCTCTGCTGGGGTCTCTCCATCCCCAGACCCAGGTTTGGTTTCCATCCAAACCTACTGGATATATTGAGACACATCAGTTTCAAGGGTATGAGGAGACGCAGACTTGCACTGAACTCTCGTCTCATAGGCTCACTGAAACACTGGGAGGCATGGTTCTCACATTCACACTGCTAACAACAAGGCCTTGTTTGCAAACACACTGGGGCACCTTTAATAGCCTGATAGAGACAGCAGTGTATTTACAGTGTTATTTTGGGCCAAGGGCAGGGCTGGGGCAGGCAGCCTGCTGATTGGCTAGAGCAGCTGCATGCCGGTTGTTGTTGACCAATCCCTAAGCGTCTGTGTGGGATGGAAATCTGACCAAGAAAGCCTTGTGCTCTTAACAATGGCCTATGGAGAGAGGAGGCTGGGCCCACACACACGCTTGTTTGACTATCCTCGTGGGGACCAAATACTGAGTCAGAAAGTTACAGACGTACAAATACTGTATCACCCCCCCCAAAAAAAATGCTAACCTCCCCTGTTATTGTAATGGTGAGAGTTTAGCATGTCTTAGGAGTATTATATTTGTGCGTCTGTAACTTTCTCACTCATCATTATTCACCATTCATTCATGAGGAGCCGTAATCATGTTAGCATCCACATTAATGTAGAAGTGTTCAGAAACATATTCTATTCTTATTTACAATAAAAGTGACTCTAAAATGACACAATACATTATTTACCATTCATTTCTACAGGGCACAACATAATCTGAAACACAAACAAAACAAACGGCAAATGCATCCAACAAGTTTGTAGAGACACAAGCTTGATAATATCATGTAGTCATTACGTGCTAGGAATATGGGCCCAAATACATCACTTTTGACTAATTTAATACACATTACTGTCACGTCCTGGCCAGTATATAAAGTTAATTGTTTTGTAGTTTGGTCAGGGCGTGGCAGAGGGTATTTGTTTTATGTGGTTCGGGGTGGTGTGTTTGTTAAAAGGGTGTTTGGTTTAGTATTTCCGGGTTTTGGTTTATGTCTAGGTAGTTCTATGTGGAGTCTAGTGAGTGTATGTCTATGTTTGGTTAATTGGGGTTGGGACTCTCAGTTGAAGGCAGGTGTTGTCTATCTGCCTTTGATTGAGAGTCCCATATATTAGGGTGTGTTTGTGTTTGGGTTTTGTGGGTGATTGTTCTGTGTTGAGCCTATGCTAGCCAGACTGTTTGTAGTTGTTTTTTTGTTTTGTGATTTTGTACGTTCATTTTTTGAAGTTAATAAATTCTCAAGATGAGCATACACGTACCTGCTGCGTATTGGTCCTCCTTCACCGACAACAACCGTGACAGAATCACCCACCACTCAAGGACCAAGCAGCAGAAGAAGGAGCAGAGGGAATTCGAGTTGGACTTGCGGGAGAAATGGACCTGGGAGGAAGTTCTGGACGGGGCCGGACCTTGGCACCAGGCTGGGGATTATCGACGCCCGCAGTGGGAAATTGAGGCAGCCAAGGCAGAGAGGTGGTGGTACGAGGCCAAGTACGCGCTGAAGGAGAAGCACGAGAGGCACCCCCAATAATTTTTTTTGGGGGGGCACACGGGTAGTTTGGCTAGGCGTAAGAAGAGCCGGAAGCCAGCTACCCGTGGTTATATGGAGGAGCGTATGGGGTGGAGAGCGCTATGTTTCGCTGAGGAGCGCACTCTCACCCATACGCACGCACAGTCCGGTGCGCGTTATTCCAGCCCCTCGCAGGTGCCGTGCTAGAGCGGGCATCCAGCCTGGTAGGAGGATGCCTGCGCAGCGCATCTGGTCGCCGGTACGCCTCCGAGGACCAGGCTACCCAACTCCCGCTCTACGCACGGCTACCATCAGGCCCCTGCACAGCCCAGTCTGCCCTGTACGAGCACCCCGCTCGTACAGGGCTACTAGTTCCATCCAGCCAAGGCGGGTTGTGCAGGAGGTAAGATCTAGACCGGCTGTGCGCCTCCATAGCCCTGGGTTTCCAGCTCCTGTCTCTCGTGCGGACCCGGAAGTGCGTCCACCCAGTCCGACTCGTCCTGTTCCCGCTCCCCGCACTAAACTGCAAGTGCGTAAACCCAGCCTCGCCAGTCAACGGTCGTCATCAGAGCTGCCCGCCAGTCAACAGTCGTCATCAGAGCTGCCCGCCAGTCAACAGTCGTCATCAGAGCTGCCCGCCAGTCAACAGTCGTCATCAGAGCTGCCCGCCAGTCAACAGTCGTCATCAGAGCTGCCCGCCAGTCAACAGTCGTCATCAGAGCTGCCCGCCAGTCAACAGTCGTCATCAGAGCTGCCCGCCAGTCAACAGTCGTCATCAGAGCTGCCCGCCAGTCAACAGTCGTCGGAGCTGCCCGCCAGTCAACAGTCGTCGGAGCTGCCCGCCAGTCAACAGTCGTCGGAGCTGCCCGCCAGTCAACAGTCGTCGGAGCTGCCCGCCAGTCAACAGTCGTCGGAGCTGCCCGCCAGTCAACAGTCGTCGGAGCTGCCCGCCAGTCAACAGTCGTCGGAGCTGCCCGCCAGTCAACAGTCGTCGGAGCTGCCCGCCAGTCAACAGTCGTCGGAGCTGCCCGCCAGTCAACAGTCGTCGGAGCTGCCCGCCAGTCAACAGTCGTCGGAGCTGCCCGTCAGTCAACAGTCGTCGGAGCTGCCGGAGTGGCCAGACTGCCCCGAGCTGCCGGAGTGGCCAGACTGCCCCGAGCTGCCGGAGTGGCCAGACTGCCCCGAGCTGCCGGAGTGGCCAGACTGCCCCGAGCTGCCGGAGTGGCCAGACTGCCCCGAGCTGCCGGAGTGGCCAGACTGCCCCGAGCTGCCGGAGTGGCCAGACTGCCCCGAGCTGCCGGAGTGGCCAGACTGCCCCGAGCTGCCGGAGTGGCCAGACTGCCCCGAGCTGCCGGAGTGGCCAGACTGCCCCGAGCTGCCGGAGTGGCCAGACTGCCCCGAGCTGCCGGACTGCCCAGACTGCCCCGAGCTGCCGGACTGCCCAGACTGCCCCGAGCTGCCGGACTGCCCAGACTGCCCCGAGCTGCCGGACTGCCCAGACTGCCCCGAGCTGCCGGACTGCCCAGACTGCCCCGAGCTGCCGGACTGCCCAGACTGCCCCGAGCTGCCGGACTGCCCAGACTGTCCCGAGCTGCCGGACTGCCCAGACTGTCCCGAGCTGCCGGACTGCCCAGACTGTCCCGAGCTGCCAGACTGCCCAGACTGTCCCGAGCTGCCAGACTGCCCAGACAGCCTGGAACGGCCTGAGCCGGAGCCACCTCCAAAAAATGGGTGGGTTGGGGAGAGGGGGTGTAGCACAGTGCCGTCGTTGACGGCAGCCACCCTCCCTTCCCTCCCTTTAGTAAGGGGGAATTTTTCTTTTGGGTATTGTTTGGGGTTATTTTTTTTTTGTTAAGGTGCTTCCGGGGTAGCACCTTTAAGGGGGGGGTACTGTCACATCCTGGCCAGTATATAAAGTTAATTGTTTTGTAGTTTGGTCAGGGCGTGGCAGAGGGTATTTGTTTTATGTGGTTCGGGGTGGTGTGTTTGTTAAAAGGGTGTTTGGTTTAGTATTTCCGGGTTTTGGTTTATGTCTAGGTAGTTCTATGTGGAGTCTAGTGAGTGTATGTCTATGTTTGGTTAATTGGGGTTGGGACTCTCAGTTGAAGGCAGGTGTTGTCTATCTGCCTTTGATTGAGAGTCCCATATATTAGGGTGTGTTTGTGTTTGGGTTTTGTGGGTGATTGTTCTGTGTTGAGCCTATGCTAGCCAGACTGTTTGTAGTTGTTCGTTCGTTCTTTTTGTTTTGTGATTTTGTACGTTCATTTTTTGAAGTTAATAAATTCTCAAGATGAGCATACACGTACCTGCTGCGTATTGGTCCTCCTTCACCGACAACAACCGTGACACATACTGTATAAGTGAATTTGTCCCAATACTTTTGGTCCCTTAAAATGGGGTGTGGGGGGGGGGGGGGGGGGTTTATGTACAAAAAGTGCTGTACTTTCTATAGGTTCACCCAATATGGATGAAAATCCCCTCAAATTAAAGCTGACAGTCTGCACTTTAACCTCATAGTCATTGTATCATTAACCTCATAGTCATTGTATCATTAACCTCATAGTCATTGTATCATTAACCTCATAGTCATTGGATCATTAACCTCATAGTCATTGTATCACTAACCTCATAGTCATTGTATCATTAACCTCAGTCATTGTATCATTTTAAAGTGCTAGAGTATAGAGACAAAAAAATAAAATAATAGTCACTGTCCCAATACTTTGAGCTCACTGTATGTGGCAGGACTTGTAGACGATAACAGATTACAAAAGGAAACCTAGCTATGACTTGCCCAGCAATGCAGAAATCCCAAACAAGCTAAATGCCTTTAATGTTTGCTTCAATGAATATAACACTATGCCTTGCATTAAAGACCATTTTTTTCTGGAAGACTGTGTGTTCAGGGAGCCTCGCGGGTAAGAGAGTTGGACCAGTAACCGAAAGGTTGTTGGTTTGAATCACGAGGCTCTAGGTGAATCGGTGTGCCCTTGAGCAATTTCTCCTGTAAGTCGTTCTGGATGAGAGCTAAATTATGTAAATGATCGATGTCTCCGTGGCGATGGGAACAAAACTTTTAAACAGATTAACAATTAACACTCTGGCCGCCGGACCAGACGGAATACCAGGGCATGTTCTTTTTTTAAATGTTTTTATTATTCTTCATACAGACGCACACAAACATCCACAACATCACCCCTGCCCAGACCCACCTGCTCACACCCCCATCTCCCGCATCACTCTCATCGCTTTAAACCATTGTTTCTCTCCGTCACCCACGCACTTTCATGTTGAAAGATAGATAGATAATAAAGCATTTGACCTTTCCATTGTGTTAACGACAGAGGATTGATTGATTTCCAGGACTCATAAGCCATGTCTTGAAATATGCTGACAGAGGATTAAATCTTCATTTACATTGTAATACTTCTGACAGCCAACTTTCTAATGTTGCCCATAACTTTTGTACTTTATAGTACACTATATGATCACCTGCTCGTCGAACATCTCATTCTAAAATCATGGGCATTAATATGGAGTTGGTCCTGTTACATCTGCTCCTGTCACCACCCTCTACTTGTCATCCTGTGTCTCCCTAACTTGCCACCACTCCCCCAGTGCTCTCACCCTCTTTCTCTCTCTGTGTGTGTGATTGTGTGGGCAGAAACAGGTGTGCTGGAGGCAGAGCAGATCCCCACCAGCTGCAACCTGTTCCATAATCAAGACCTAATCGAATACTCAGTCCTGCCACTTCCACACTGCCAGATCTTAACCTCTGTTCAGTCAGTCTGCGTTTTTAGCCGTTTGTTCCTGCATAGATCCTGTTTTCGTGTTGTGCCCGTTTTCCCTTGACTGGCGCTGTTTTCCTCTCCGCTACAGTTCTGTCCACTATGACTCTGGTCCCTGTCTCCAGTCCCACGTCTCGTCAGTCCTGCTACCCTGTCCTGGACTCCCCACACTACTGCTTCTTTAGATTCCTCTCCGGACCTGCTTACCCAGCCCCAACTCCCCTCGCTCCAGCCTCAGCCTCAGCACCTGACTCCCTGCAACCCGCCAGAGCTTTCCCTGGCCTTCACCCCATCTTCCCCGTTTTTCAATAAATACCTTGGTCACCTTATCCCAGTTTCCTCGTCTGAGTCTGCTCTTGGGTTCACCTGCTCCGCTCCATGTAACAGGTCCCCCCTTTGCTGCTATAACAGCCTCCACTCTTCTGTGAAGACTTTCCATTAGATGTTGGAACATTGCTGCAGGGACTTGCTTCCGTTCAGCCACAAGAGCATTAGTGAGGTCGGGGACTGATGTTGGGTGATTAGACCTGGCTCGCAGTCGGCGTTCCAATTCATCCCAAAGGTGTTCGATGGGGTTGAGGTCAGGGCTCTGTGCAGGCCCTTCCCCAAAGTGTTGCCACAAAGTTGGAAGCACAGAAATGCTCTAGAATGTCATTGTATGCTGTAGCGTTAAGATTTCCCTTCACTGGAACTAAGGGGATGAGCATCTTCAATATGGACCCATTGTTCCTCTTTAGTGCATTTAACTACATGTGGCAAGTAAACGCCTGGGTGGGGAGTTGATACAATTCCATGTCTGGAAGTTTTAAACCCTCAGATTTAGTAAGATGTAAAACTTTCATTTTCATTCTATGAGTTTTATTTGTCCATATAAAGTATTTTATGACCAAGTACTTTTTTAAAGAATGTCTTTGGTGGGGTAATTGGTATTACCAAGAATAAATCTAAAAACTTTGGGAGCCATGCCATTCTGAAGAGGTTTATTCTACCTGTGAGATTGTTTCTATTTAATTAGATCTGCTTTCATACTGTTGAGTAATGGGATAAAGTCATCTTTATATATTTTCTGTTCTCAAAGCATGCACAGACCAGCAGGCAGGTGTCTTCACAGACCAGCAGGCAGGTGTCTTCACAGACCAGCAGGCAGGTGTCTTCACAGACCAGCAGGCAGGTGTCTTCACAGACCAGCAGGCAGGTGTCTTCACAGACCAGCAGGCAGGTGTCTTCACAGACCAGCAGGCAGGTGTCTTCACAGACCAGCAGGCAGGTGTCTTCACAGACCAGCAGGCAGGTGTCTTCACAGACATGTTCAACATCTCCTAGTCCCAGTCTGTATCCCAACATGTTTCAAGCTGACCACCATTGTCCCTGTTCCAAGAGATCCAAGTTAGCCTGCCTAAATGACTATCCCCCTGTAGAACTCACATCTGTAATTATGAAGTGCTTTGAAAGGCTGGTCATGACACACACCAACACCATCTTCCCAGACCATCTAGACCAAGGATCTAGATTCAGCTGCAGGCCGATTCTTTCTTGAGTGAATGGTCAGGGCGCCAAATACAAATATTATGTAGACTGCAAGAAGCCCAAACAGATATAACAGATATAATATCTGACTAAAACGTAATCATTTTAAACCTTGATTACATTTGTATACGATCACATATCTCTCTATTATGCGTGGGAATACTTGGGAACAGATTTTGAAAATTAAAATCACTTGGAGCTGATTTTCTGGTATTTTTAGTCTTTTATGTTCAAGTTTGCAAAAACATTTTTACTCAGAAAACTTGGAGGGTCAAATAAAATCAGCGCCAGTTGGGGAACCCTACCCCCTACGATCCACTCCAATTCGCATACCGCACCAACAGATCCACAGATGACGCAATCTCAACTGTACTTCACACTGCCCTCTCCCACCTGGACAAGAGGGGAAAACAACTATGTGAGAATGCTGTTCATTGACTACAGCTCACCGGTCAACACCATAGTCGCCTCCAAGCTCATCACCAAGCTAGGGACCCTGGGACTGAACCCTGACCCTCAACAGGGGGGCCCCTCAGGGATGTGTGCTTAGTCCCCGCCTGTACTCCCTGTTCACCCAAGACTGCACGGCCACCCACGACTCCAACACCATCATTAAGTTTGCTGATGATACGACAGTGGTAGGCCTGATCACCGACGGCGATGAGTCAGTCTACAGGGAGGAGGTCAGAGACTTAGCAATGTGGTGCCATGACAACAACCTCTCTTTCAACGTCAGTAAGACCAAGGAGCTGATCGTGGACTACAGGAGAAAGATGAGAGAGCAAGCCCACATCCACATCGACAGGGCTGTTGTGGAGCGGGTCGAGAGCTTTACGTTCCTTGGCATCCACATCACTAAGGACTTAACATGGTCAACACTAGCGCTGACCCCATTTAGTCGTCTGGTCGATTGTTTGGTCGATAGGCTGTGGGTCGACCTCCAAAAAAAATTGTCAAGCAGTGGCAAATATATCTAAAAATGATGGCACACGAGCCACCCGTCTGATTCACGGCCATCTGAGAGGACTAATCCAGGGGTGCGGGGATCGCACACCAGTATCACCAGTAGTATGTTCCATTAATTCCCATCATTTCTAATCTACATTTGTTTTGTTAAGGTCATTTCTGTTAATGCACTCAATATATTATTATTTCAGTCTTACTGTCGTCATTGTAGGAGTGGACACGTTGCTGGCAGAGCGCACAACCTAGGCTAACCTTGAGAAAAAGGTTTTATTTCATTCCATTTATGAGTCAATTCATTCATTGTCTTTTGTTTGGATCACTCCTGTTAATCTTGAGTAAAGACTCTTGATTACACATAGAACTAGGCCTAGGCTACCTGGCCTGCGTGTAAATGTAGACCTAGAAATCAAATGTAGACATAGAAATCAAATGTAGACATAGAAATCAAATGTAGACATAGAAATCAAATGTAGACCTTGAAATCAAATGTAGACATAGAAATCAAATGTAGACCTAGAAATCAAATGTAGACTTATGTAGACCTAGAAATCAAATGTAGACCTTGAAATCAAATGTAGACCTTGAAATCAAATGTAGACCTTGAAATCAAATGTAGACCTAGAAATCAAATGTAGACCTTGAAATCAAATGTAGACCTTGAAATCAAATGTAGACCTTGAAATCAAATGTAGACCTATGTAAACTTAGAAATCAAATGTAGACCTATGTAGACCTAGAAATCAAATGTAGACCTAGAAATCAAATGTAGACCTATGTAGACCTAGAAATCAAATGTAGACCTAGAAATCAAATGTAGACTTAGAAATCAAATGTAGACTTAGAAATGTGCCTATTGGGGGATCTGATAGTATTTCTGATTGTCTTAACTCACCATCACTGTAGGTAACAAACAGTAAGAGAACAAAGTGTTTTTACATCCACTGAGAATGACAATAGTTCTCTCTATTTCAAAAATCTTTCCAGCTGTCTCCCATTCGATAACCCCTCAGCATGAAAGGGGGAAAAAAATGTCATTCTCTAGCCGAGTGGAAACGTCATAAAATAGGCCTACCTGATTACTTTTTATCCCTGCGCAAATAGCCTACAGCTAATAGCCTACAGCTGTGTCCGTCTGTCCAGAGCTCACTGGTGCAGGAAACTGAACATTTGATACAATGTTTGATACAATGTTGAAAGCTTCAGGTTGACCAAGTTAATAGTTGAAACAATGTTTTAAGATCCTTGCAGACAGGCCATGTGTAGACAATGTGATTTCTAGAATACTCATTTTTAAAATCAGGATATTTTCTACCTGCAGGCTGCAATGTTTTTATTTGTTGGCTTTATGTAGTCTATTTTTACATACTGGCAATGGCAATAGAAGTTACTTTTAGATTTGTATAATTTTCATTTAGCTAGAGTTGTGATTAATAGCCACATGACATTGATTTTGAGATATGAAGACCTTATTATAAATTAAATGAAAATCAGAACTGATGCGCAGATCATTAGAAATGGTATGATGACTTGTCACTCCAAATGGAAAAGGTTGCCATCCGCTGGGGTAGCCTATTACCGGTTAACTTCAGGAGCTTAAAGCATCAGACAAGCTCAGTAGCATACATATAGTGGATTTTATTCAAATATAGGGTGTGTCTATATATGGAAAAATAAACGTTTAACCATCGATTGGTTGAATAAACAGGGGACTCTCTGTCGACAAGATTATTATTATTATTATTATTTACGAGGGCACGGCAGCGCCTCTTCCCCCTCAGGAGGCTGAAAAGATTTGGCATGGCCCTCGGATCCCCAAAAAGTTTTACAGCTGCACCATTGAGAGCATCTTAACTGGCTGTATCATCGCTTGGTATGGCAAATGCACCGCCCTTGACCACAAAGCGCTACAGAGCGTGGTGCGGACATCCCAGTACATCACTAGGGCTGAGCTCCCTGCCATCCAGGACCTCTATATCAGGTGGTGTCAAAAGAAGGCTCGAAAAGTTGCTAAAGACTCCAGCCACCAAAGCTATAGACTGTTCACTCTAATCACATCGGATCTCGGACCAACAGGCTCTGAGACAGCTTCTACCCACAAGCCATAAGACTGCTAAATAGTCAACTAATGGTACCCAAACTATCTGTACTGACTCTATCTCACTGACCCTATGCACATTCACTAGACTTTATATATACACACTACACTGTCACTCCCACACAAATCCCTCACACATTCAAACAATACATACGCACACACGCATGCCGACACAACACAAACATACAAACTAACACACTTTTACACTCTGGTCTTTATTTTACTATTATTATTATTATCTATCCTGATGCCTAGTCACTTTACCCTGCCTTCATGTACATATCTACCTCAAATACCTTATTATTATCTATCCTGATGTCTAGTCACTTTACCCTGCCTTCATGTACATATCTACCTCAAATACCTTATTATTATCTATCCTGATGTCTAGTCACTTTACCCTGCCTTCATGTACATATCTACCTCAAATACCTTATTATTATCTATCCTGATGTCTAGTCACTTTACCCTGCCTTCATATACATATCTACCTCAAATACCTTATTATCTATCCTGATGCCTAGTCACTTTACCCTGCCTTCATGTACATATCTACCTCAAATACCTTATTATTATCTATCCTGATGTCTAGTCACTTTACCCTTCCTTCATATACATATCTACCTCAAATACCTTATTATTATCTATCCTGATGTCTAGTCACTTTACCCTGCCTTCATGTACATATCTACCTCAAATGCCTCGTACCTCTGCACATTGATCTGGTACTGGTACTCCCTGTATATAGATCCACATTGATCTGGTACTGATACTCCCTGTATATAGCTCCACATTGATCTGGTACTGGTACTCCCTGTATATAGCTCCACATTGATCTGGTACTGGTACTCCCTGTATATAGCTCCATTCTTGTGTTACTACTGTATTTTTAAACTCTGCATCATTGGGAAGGGCTCGTAAGCATTTCACGATAAAGTCTACACCAGCTGTATTCGGCGCATTTGACAAATACAATTGAATTGGATATTTGTTGACCATGGGTGAAAGTCAGAATGCTGGCAGAGTTGGAATGACAGGCGTTTGGGAGATGAGTATACGTCTGGGCGGTCCCACACTCTCACTGACGTCACGGACTAAATACCCTCCATTTACTGATATTCCACCCCCTCTCACGCTCGCTTTCCTTTCTCTCAATTCAATTCAATTCAAAGGGCTTTATTGGCATGGGAAACATATGTTTACATTGCCAAAGCAAGTGATATAGATAAACAAAAGTGAAATAAACTATAAAAAATGAACAGTAAACATTACACTCAAAAAAGTTTCAAAGGAATAGAGACATTTAAAATGTCATTATGTCTATATACAGTGTTGTAACGATGTGCAAATAGTTAAAGTACCAAAGGGAAAATAAATAAACATAAATATGGGTTGTATTTACAATGGTGTTTGTTCTTCACTGGTTGCCCTTTTCTTGTGGCAAGAGGTCACCAATCTTGCTGCTGTGATGGCACACTGTGGTATTTCACCCAGTAGATATGGGAGTTTAATACAATTGGGTTTGTTTTGGAATTCTTTGTGGGTCTGTGGAATCTGAGGGAAATATGTGTCTCTAATATGGTCATACATTTGGCAGGAGGTTATGAAGTGCAGCTCAGTTTCCACCTCATTTTGTGGGCAGTGTGCACATAGCCTGTCTTCCCTTGAGAGCCAGGTCTGCATATGGCAGCTTCTCTCAATAGCAAGGCTATGCTCACTGAGTCTGTACATAGTCAAAGCTTCCCTTAATTGTGGGTCAGTCACAGTGGTCAGGTATACCTCCACTGTGTACTTTCTGTTTAGGGTCAACATTCCAGTTTGCCATGTTTTTTGGATAATTCTTTCCAATGTGTCAAATAATTATCTTTTTGTTTTCTCATGATTTGGTTGGGTCTAATTGTGTTACTGTTGCTGTCCGAGGGGTCTCTATCTTTTCGACTCGCTTTTTCTCTCTCTCCCAATCTCTTTCTCTGTCCCTCCCTCCCTCGCCACATCAGGGGGGATTAGCAGGGAGCTGCTCACTTTAAAGTATGACAACTATGCCTGCCTTTGACCTAGCTGGCATCTACATTCACACGCACAGAGACAGAGAGACACAGAGACACAGAGACACAGAGACACAGAGACAGAGAGACAGAGAGACAGAGAGACAGAGAGACAGAGAGACAGAGAGACAGAGAGACAGAGAGACAGAGAGACACAGAGACACAGAGACAGAGAGACAGAGAGACAGAGACACAGAGAGACAGAGAGACAGAGAGAGAGAGAGAGAGAGATGGGCTAGCAAGGACAGACAGAGAGAAGAACAGGGAAGCGAGGAAGGCTGAGGGAGAGCGAGAGAGAAGTGGTAAGATGTTTCGGGAGCTTAGTCAGTGAGCGTACAGGGCCGTTGCCGATGGTGGTCGTGTCGGTAAATGCTGACAGAATAATAAACAGTGTTCATGCATCATATCTCAAGGTGCTAATACTGGTGACATCATCATGGGAGTCACTATAACAGAAACTCAGGATCTGCTCAGCAACGCCTTTACTATCACCAAACATGAAGGGGTTTCTGGTGAATTTAACACCAGACAGGAATGCTGCACACACACATTACACAAGCAAGCCCACCATCACACAGACAATATGTCAGCGCCTGTGAATAACTCCCTGTGAGCAAAAGAGGAAGGTTTTTATCAAATAAAGCATATCTGTGTCATATAGAGCCTATTAAAATAGCTGTGATTTCCAGCATTACTAATCCTGCTAGATAAGTCTTCTGCTGAGACAGCATAGAGAGGAGGGAGGACAGCGAGCTGAGGTATCAACACTAAGGGAAGGAGTGATTTAAACACTGACGGAAGTGCTGATATCAAACAGCTTAGAAAAACTTTCTCTGTCTGAGTACTGAGCTGGAGGGATGGTAGGACAGACAGACAGTCTTTACAGTGTCTTCACCCTCACTTAACAGCCTAGGAGAAAGTGTGGGTGTGAATACTGTATGTGTGTGTATGTAGGATATAATAGAGTTTGTCTTTACGTCATCCCGCTCACATAACAGGCTGATTGAGTGTGTTATATAATCAATCCATATTCAGTAGGCTACCTTCATTTTCTCATCTATTCCTATCGTTCTGCTTTGGTAATGTTGTTCATGTTTTTCCTGGTGTTGGATTGGACAGAGTCAATTCATTTGGGATTGAGGCCTGCAGATTTCTTCTAATGCATTTAGGAGGAAATGTGGACTAGGGTTGTTACGGTGACCGTATTACAGCCACACCAGCGGAGTCATGACGCAAGTCAAATTCCACTTGACCGTTTAGTCACATTAATCAGGTTTCTCCTCTGATGCTGATGGTCATTAGTAGCCTACCAAACTTCCTACCTGTCTGAACCACAGGAAAATCATCTCTATTTAAGTGCCTACTGTAGACGTCATGTATTCTTCCCCCCTGTTTCGAGACAGGTGCATGATAATGGTCCATTCTAAATCTACACAAATTTCACACATATGTTCTTTAGTATATGTAAAGACAACATTGAATCAATAATAGTGTGATGAGTGACAATATTAGCCTATCACTTGTGAATGATGTATTATCCCTTGTGAAGGATGTATTATCCCTTGTGAATGGTGTATTATCGCTTGTGAATGATGAATTATTACCTGTGAATGATGCCCATGCTTTTTTTTGCGACTTTTTCAAATCATAGTCACACTCTTCATGTAGCCTAGCCCATAGGCCTATATGTTTAGATTAGGTCTGTATCACAACTAGTGGCCAGATCATTTTTAAAATGAAGCACACTAATCCACTTTACAACTGGCGTAGAGCCTAACTGGCATGCATATGTAGTGCGTGAGTTTCAAGTGTGGGGAGATCATTTCACCATAAAAATGCACAAATGCATAATCACATTCGTGGTCACTTTTGAGAATGGTGTTTTCCTGCTAATGGAACATTCATGTTTATAGCCTACTGCCGTGTACGCATTGCTGCACTTATAATGTGAAGAAATAGCCTAATAGTTTATCAACATTTTAAGCTAAACGTTGTAATTTGTTGCGTCAGGCTCATTGACTAAAACAGTTTTTTGATGCTAGTAATTGTATACATTTGGGATCTATCGCATCCCCCAACTGTTTGGAATATTTATTTCTCGCACAGAATAGGTCAACTTTTGTACTGTGGGGGATAGTAGATTGACATAGGCTAGTGCCTTTGCTGTTCGTTAGGCCTACTCATCTTGTTGGCTGACGAAAAGTAAATGTGGACAGTTCTTCCAATATCTTCAATATGCGCCTCGGAATTGGATAAGGACGCACACGCAGTTGCATCCCCGATGTGTCTGTCTTCACTTGTAGCCTGTGAGAAATACCCGATCACATGAGGAAGAGCCATTTGAGTGAGAGGTGCTTTGGCACGCAGCCGGGAGAAGGGAATTATAATCATCATATTCAGCCCAATGGCAGAAATGCCACTGGCCGCAAAAGGCATGGATTTTTTTATGGGGCATTACGTCCACAAAAAGGGGATACAGCCGGGAAATTTGAGGCATTATCAAGTGCTTGACAAATTGTGAATGAGAGACTGATGAGGTGTGTACAGCCTGCACAAAAAACAAAGCAGAGCTCATGCCTTTCATGCTACTTTTTTCAAATCATCATTAGTCGCATCATGCTGCCTTAGAATGTATTAAAAATCAAAACACATAGCCCAACATCTGTATCACAACTAACGTTACATTAATAACTCTAAATTAAGCACATAGGAGTACCTGTTTCTTTGTTAACCGCTCAACACAGAACAGACGCATGTGCGCACTCACTCAAATCATTTGGAGAAAATATACTTTCTGTTTTATTGAGCTTTGTTCAATTGTATTCTTCAAACTATAAAATAATGCCATGGAATTCTAAGCAAATCTCATCCGCTAAATGAACTTGGCATAGCCAGATCAGGGCTAGGACAACTCAGAGTATGCTATTCTGTTCTTCTGAAATAGACTACATTTTCTTCATATCATGTTTCTTTGGACCTGTCTAAAATAAATCATGTCTTTATTGTGATGGTGTAGGCTATATTATATGGAAATGTTTGGTAGCACTAGCTATGAAAAGTTTACAGGGTCAGGAGATTCTAGTGACCATATGAGCTGGCCAGGAAGAACACTTAGCCCTCGTTGTAGCCTATAATGTGGGTCCAAAATGTTTTATGGTCATGTGGTCAGGAAAAACTCCAGCAGGCTCAGAAATGACTACTACCAAGCAAAGAGGTGATACACAGACCACAAAATCTCAGACTCAGAAAGAGGAAGTGGGACCCTGAGGGCGGGGCTAAGAAGAGGAAGTAGTGTCACATATCCAGCACATGCTTCAAAACCCCCCCACCCACCCGCCCAATCTCATCACATCACCCTGGTCAGGTGCCTGTCTGTCCCTGGTGTTTCGGTTTTGAAAACAAAAAGGAAGAGGAGAACACAGTAGTGATTGGCAGAATATGCCAATACATGTTAGGGAGCAAGTGGAAATCAATTTTCCCACAATTGTTAGATTTGCCACCCTACAGCGCATTTGGAAAGAATTCCAAATTTTTACATGTTACAGCCTTATTATAAAATGTATTAAACAAAACAAATAATCAATCTACACACAATACCCCATAATGACAAAGCGAAAACAGGTTTTTAGAAATGTTTGCAAATGTATTCAAAATAAAAAACAGAAATATCTTATTTGAGATGTTTCTATAACTTGAAGTCTGCCTGTGGTAAATTAAATTGATTGGACATGACTTGGAAAGGCACACACCTGTCTACATAAAGTCCCACAGTTTACAGTGCACGTCAGAGCAAAAACCAAGCCATAAGGTCGAAGGAATTGTCCATAGGGCTCCGAGACAGGATTGTGTCGAGACACAGATCTGGGGAACGGTACCAAAACATTTCTGCAGCATTGAAGGTCCCCAGGAACACAGTGGCCTCCATCATTCTTAAAATGGAAGAAGTTTGGATCCACCAAGACTCTTCCTAGAGCTGGCCACCCAGCCAAACTGAGCAACCGGGGGAGAAGGGCCTTGGTCAGGGAGGTGACCCAAAGATCACTCTGACAGAGCTCCAAAGTTCCTTTGTGGAGATGGGAAAACCATCCAGAAGGACAACCATCTCTGCAGCACTCCACCAATCAGGCCTTTATGGTAGAGTGGCCAGACGGAAGCCACTCCTCAGTAAAAAGCACATGACAGCCCGCTTGGAGTTTGCCAAAAGGCACCTAAAGAAACAAGATTCTCTGGTCTGATGAAATGAAAATTGAACTCTTTGGCCTGAATGCCAATCGTCACATCTGGAGGAAACCTGGCACCATCCCAATGGTGAAGCATGGTGGTGGCAGCATCATGCTGTGGGGATGTTTTTCAGCGGCAGGGACTGGGAGACTAATCAGGATCGAGGGAAAGATGAACGGAGCAAAGTACAGAGAGATCCTTGATGAAAACCTGCTCCAGAGTGCTCAGAACCTCAGACTGGGGCGAAGGTTCACCTTCCAACATGACAACGACCCTAAGCACACAGCCAATACAACGAAGGAGTAGCTTTGGGACAAGTCTCTGAATGTCCTTGAGTGGCCCAGCCAGAGCCCGGACATGAACCTGATCGAACATCTCTGGAGAGACCTGAAAACAGCTGTGCAACAACGCTCCCCATCCAACCTGACAGAGTTTGAGAGGATCTGCAGAGAAGAATGGGAGAAACTCCCCAAATACAGGTGTGCCAAGCTTGTACGGTCATACCCAAGAAGACTTGAGGCTGTAAATCGCTGAAAAAGGTGCTTCAACAAAGTACTGAGTTAAGGGTCTGAATACTTATGTAAATGTGATATTTCAATTTTTTTATTTGAATAAATTTGCAACAATTTCTGAAAACCTGTTTTTACATGTCATTATGGGGTATTGTGTGTAGATTGAGGGGGGAAACTATTTCATCCATTTTGGAATAAGGCTGTAACGTAACAAAAGGTCTGAATACTTTCTGAATGCACTGTACGTGACTTTGGTTGCAAATCATTAAAGGTCAACATCCTTATTTCCCATAGTAGCTAGGTTGTAGTAGTCATTACATATAGTTCTTACATAGTTATTACATAGTAGCTAGTATGTAGTAGTTATTACATAGTTATTACATAGTAGCTAGTATGTAGTAGTTATTACATAGTTATTACATAGTAGCTAGTATGTAGTAGTTATTACATAGTTATTACATAGTAGCTAGTATGTAGTAGTTATTACATAGTTATTACATAGTAGCTAGTATGTAGTAGTTATTACATAGTTATTACATAGTAGCTAGTATGTAGTAGTTATTACATAGTAGCTAGTATGTAGTAGTTATTACATAGTTATTACATATTAGCTAGTATGTAGTAGTTATTACATAGTTATTACATAGTAGCTAGTATGTAGTAGTTATTACATAGTTATTACATAGTAGCTAGTATGTAGTAGTTATTACATAGTTATTACATAGTAGCTAGTATGTAGTAGTTATTACATAGTAGCTAGTATGTAGTAGTTATTACATAGTTATTACATATTAGCTAGTATGTAGTAGTTATTACATAGTTATTACATAGTAGCTAGTATGTAGTAGTTATTACATAGTTATTACATTGTAGCTAGTATGTAGTTCATACATAGTTATTACATAATTATTACATTGTAGCTAGCATGTAGTAGTTATTACATAGTTATTACATAGTAGCTATGTTTCCATTAACGTGTCCAGTGATTTTTTTGTCGACATTTAGAAGATTTGCATAGAAAATAGATGTGCCAATTACCTTCTATGGTGCATCTTGTGATGATAAAAACAACTGAACGTAATGACGGTAGACCAAAATAAATACATTCATTCATAAAACCCTAGTGTAGAAGAATAATTAAGTGGTTGAAGTGTTTACATGATCAATTTAGGCAAATTATACGTTAATAATGCCCTCCCACCTATCTGTTTCATGTCTCAGGTAGCCACCAATGGACAGCATGGAGAGAAAGCAGAAATGGACTAATATTTGCCAAATTCAAATCATTCTCATGTGCCAATCGTTGTCCTGACCTTCAAGAATGCCTGAATTGCTTTGTCTTACTTTTCTGGTCGGCTGGATGCAAGTTTCCCCATCCAATTATTTACCATGGCATGGATCGTGCTGATATGTTGGCACATGAGAATGATTGGTGCCAGTTGGGCCTTTTTTGATTGCAGAAAAAATGTATTTAGCAAGAAGTAAGCCTAAATATTTAGAATTAAATATTAAGTGGAGCTTTATAGATACGTGATGACTTACCCTGCATACCTTCAAAATTATTCTCTAATCATAATTCATTCAAAAACACTGTTTCCATCATCATTGGTCGACTAAAGAAAAATCCACCCCTGTCGAACAGATAAAAAATGTATCTTCCGTTTCCATTACACATTTCACAAGGATTTTGTCGCATAAACCTGGGTCAATGGAAACCTGCCTAATGTAAGTGATATCACTCAATATGACAGACCTTGTGTGTGCTACTGAAGCATCAGCCAGGAATGCATTCTAGTAAAAGTAAACAGCCATCAGGCAGCTCAGAGCACCGCACGGAAGTGTTAAAATAAGCAGATTTCTAGGAACCAGGGCCAGGCTTCATGGGAGACCTTTTGCCCCTGCTCTTTAGGGCTCTGGGTCCTCGGTGCCACATGGAATGGGGAACGAGATGGAGCTGTGTTTACACACACACACACCTGCTGCTCTTTGTCATCTGATCACAGGCACCACTGACCCCATCTCTGGGTGCCTGTGTTTACCTGTAGTAAATGAACCCTGTCACCACCACTTCCATGTGGACACTAGTCCAATAAGCCAGAAAATACAGCTCACACACACACAGCAAACAGGATACAGACATAACATGAGCACTGGAACAAGCCCATCAGGCTCTCTCACAGCTGATACACACCTTTCTGATGAAATAGAAGCTGTAAACAGTAAATATGTGCTTCTGATAGCAGATCACTAGAAATATGTTGACCTGCTGAGAAATCTAACCAGGCATCAGGTAAACTAGAAGGTTATGAAACACTGTCCCCAGTATAACCTACAGTGAAGTTCTGCAGACTGAAACGTTCCAAGAGTAGTTTGTGTTCTGCAGCTGCATTTTGTTTTGAAAGCCAAGCTGATCAGTTTGATTTCAACAGCCTCTGACCTTTCACCTTGTGCCCCCCCAGCTCATTCAGCTGTCTTTGAGAGAGAGGAGAGACAGTCCAGATCAGGTTGCACATGAACAGAAAAAGGCCCAACTGTCACCAACTACCACACACACACACACACACACACACACCACACACTGGTCTCTGTACAAGCAGGTCAATGACTGTGTACCTGGATTTAGTTCAATGGTTTCATAACTAAATCATATTAAGATGTCTGACCTCAGATACCAGACAGTCAATATCTTCATTCAAATATTACAAAGAAAGGGCTAGCAATACTGTCTCCTCTCATATTTGTCATTGGCAACATCCATTTTCTTAATTCATGACCTACAGCACAGACAGTCATGCCCAGCATTGAGACACACACACAGAAGCAGGGTTTGTGTCTCGCCAAGAGAATGGAAATTTAGAATGAACCTTGAGGCCGATATTAAACAAACACATGCAATGGAAAGATACGACTCAGTCTGAGTCTACTGTGCATGATTGTACCAACAGCAACGGATACACACTTGGATTCACCAGTCTGTGTGTGTGTGTGTGTGTGTGTGTGTGTGTGTGTGTGTGTGTGTGTGTGTGTGTGTGTGTGTGTGTGTGTGTGTGTGTGTGTGTGTGTGTGCAGAGTAACCTTCTCTCCAAGCCTGTCTGTCCTGTAAGTGTGTATCTGATCTGGAGTCAGTCAGACGCATCAAAACAAACATGGCCGCCCTAGGCCTGTCGTTCCCCTACCTCCCATCTGTCCTCTGACCCCCAGCTGAACCTGTTAGCACTCAAGTGTGTGTGTGTGTGTGTGTGTGTGTGTGTGTGTGTGTGTGTGTGTGTGTGTACTAACGCAGCAGAGAGTGGAGCTTGCTCTGCCACTACTGTAGTACCTGTCAATGATCTGTGACTTGTTGTTTATCTTGAGCAGTGGTCACAGAGAGGAGAAGAGGCTCCCTGTCTTCAGTATCTATCTGATCTCAGCCTCATTCACCTGCACATTGTGTTCAACTTATACTGTATTTAAATCTCATCGGGCGTCCAACCCGCCTCATCATGGGACACAAGTTAGGTTAGTCATCCTGAATGGAAGAACAGAGGGGATGCTGGGAGTATGGAGACAGACAGGGCTTATAAGAGGCATCCCTCCGCGTCCAAACAAAGGTCCATCTATCCACATTCCTCAAATAGTGATTTCCTAATTTACAGAGTCTGGATCTAGTCTACTGCATGTTCACCATATTACACTGCGGTGCTGCTGATGACCTGTAGAAATACAGATGTGGAATATAATTACAGAAAGCTAGTAACTACTTATGAGTTAAACCAGTTTAACTGTCTGCCACTACTCCCAAAAATGGCTCAGATATCATTTTTTCCACCGTTTCTGCTTGAAACTTGACTTGTCTCCTGCTGATATTGACCATATGAACATGAATCCTTGTCAGTAGGTTGCTTTGAGGTCACACTGATAAAGACATTTCTGAGAAATGTCCTAATAGTGAAAGTTGTTGAGTCAGGGTGAGAATGGGAGATTTCCCCTAACACATAACAGTGGTGTAAAGTCAGATAATAGTGAGATGGACAATAGGGCAGTTGACTAGGCCTGACCAAATGACCTTTCAACACTATTGTCCTAAATGGGCCTGCATGATCAAATGGACCAATGATGGGTCAGGCAACAGTCCCCTGGGTCTCATTGTGTGTTATTACAATGAGGTATTAGTCAAATTCATGGTATTACATTTATTGCAGATAGGCTTAGTATGGACTACAGCAAGATGAGCGTTGGAGCACTCTCTTCCCACTGAGGGAAAAATAAGGAGCAGGAAAAAAATGGGATGAGGAGAGAGAGAGAGAGAGAGAGACAGAGACAGAGACAGAGAGAACTGGTAAAGCATTGGATATCTTGCCTGAATATTCAACAGGTAAAACCAAACAGATGACATTGGGTGGGGTGCAGGGACCAGGGTGCAGCAGTCAAGTATTGGAAGACCACCACCCATAATGTGACATCACTTGATATCAGAGGGCTTTGGCCGTGGCGTAGGTTGTTCGAGTTAAAGCAAACATCATACAGCCCAGTGAGAATTATTCACATTGCGCAACAAAACCGATGTAAAAATGACCCTCGTGCCAGGGGCGGAAATCCCGGGGGGGACGGGGGGGGACACGACCCCCCCATCCTGGGAAAAATATGATTTGTCCCCCCCAATATATCACTGAAACATAACTATGTAATTTAAATAATATTAATAATACGCAATGAAAGCAATTGTGCTGATTATAGACACTTAACCTGTTTGGGCTAGGGGGCAGTATTGAGAATTTTGGAAAAAATATGTGCCCATTTTTAACTGCCTCCTACACCAACTCAGAAGCTAGAATATGCATATTATTGTTCAGGTTTGGATAGAAAACACCCTAAAGTTTCTAAAACTGTTTGAATGGTGTCTGTGAGTATAACAGAACTCCTATGGCAGGCAAAAACCTGACAAGGTTTCATGCAGGAAGTGGCCTGTCTGACAAGGAGTCGTGCGTCTTGCATCTGTTTATTGAAGAGTAAGGATCTTAGCTGTAACGTGACAATTCCCAGGGCTCCAATAGGCTCTCAGAACCCGGGAAAAACCTGAACGATGACGAGGCAGCCTCTGGCTGAAACAGATTATCGCCTTATCCAAGTGGCCGATCAGAGGACCATTGAATGAGGCGCGTACACGATTCGCCCCCGTGGAGAAATTTCATTCGGCTGTTTAGCTTATTGCAGATTCCCGGTCGGAATATTATCGCTTTTCTACGAGATAAATGGCATAACAATTGGTTTTAAACAGCGGTTGACATGCTTCGAAGTACGGTAATGGAATATTTAGACATTTTTTGTCACGCCATGCGCACGACCGTTATTTACCATTCGTATAGTGTCTAGAACGCACGAACAAAACAGAGGATATTTGGATATAACGATGGATTATTTGGGACCAAACCTACATTTGTTATTGAAGTAGAAGTCCTGGGAGTGCATTCTGACGAAGAACAGGAAAGGTAAGAACATTTTTCTTATAGGAAATAGGATTTTGGTGAAGGCTAATCTTGCCGGGTGTCTAAATAGCTAGCCGTGATGGCTGGGCTATGTACTTAGAATATTGCAAAATGTGCTTCATCCGAAAAGCTATTTTAAAATCGGACATATCGAGTGCATAGAGGAGTAATGTATCTATAATTCTTAAAATAATTGTTATGCTTTTTGTGAACGTTTATCGTGAGTAATTTAGCAAACTGTTAGTAAATTCCCCGGAAGTTTGCTTTTTCTGAACGTCACATGCTAATGTAAAAAGCTGTTTTTTGATATAAATATGAACTTGATTGAACAGACATGCATGTATTGTATAACATAATGTCCTAGGTGTGTCATCTGATGAAGATCATAAAAGGTTAGTGCTGCATTTAGCTGTGGTTTGGGTTTTTGTGACATTATATGCTGGCTTGAAAAATGGGTGTCTGATTATTTCTGGCTGGGCACTCTCCTGACATAATCTAATGTTTTGCTTTCGTTGTAAAGCCTTTTTGAAATCGGACAGTGTGGTTAGATTAAGGAGAGTCTTGTCTTTAAATAGCTGTAAAATAGTCATATGTTTGAGAAATTGAAGTAATAGTATTTCAAACGATTCAAAAATCGCGCCACTGAATTCAGGTGGCTGTTACGTAGGTGGGACGAATTCGTCCCGCCTTGCCCATAGAGGTTAATAGCGCGTTTTTAAGTTTCAAAAGATTGCGACCCCCCCACCCTTTGCCTCACAATGGTTTGATCCACTGCCAGTTCCTTAGTTGGCAAGGTAACAGAGAGGTCGTATCTACTGTCTGAAAGGCACTCAATGCACGTAACTGACGTGAGGTTAATCCAGTCAATCGCGCACACACACTAGCTGAATATGCAGAGCTAGCGCGCAAATATTAACTATTAAGCTAGCTAGTACCTATTCCATTTATGTGGCGTCGTCAAAGATGGAATCTTTGCTATCGTCAATTTATTCCAAGATCAGCATGCAGATGATGTAAATTAGTGCTTCAAAGTCCCTGTGATAAGGTTAGCGATAAACTGAAATCCAAACTGAACAGAACTCTCTTCTACCATTGTCTTAAATATATTTAATGGTCTCGTTGCAAAAGCTAAATTGTCGCAAGGGAACTTTTATTTATTTATTTTATTTCACCTTTATTTAACCCGGGTAGCAAAGATTATAGCAAACACCACTGAAACTGAATTGGTGCTCGCTAGCTTTGCAAATTGAGCTATTGTTGGAAGCCAGCCAATATGAAACAAACTATTACAATTACAAAAGGTTGCAGCATATGTTGTGTAAATGGTGAACTCATACAGCTGTCAACTCTTGTCATTTTAATCCGTTTCACATTTGCTAGCTACCTTTTAGATCGAAGCCCAAATAGAATGATTGAAGATGATAGAAGCCCATCTCCTACTGTAAATAACCTACACACTGTGTGTGTAGCCAGCCAGCCAGCCAGCCAGCCAGCCAGGTAGAAAAATGGCAGAAAAAATAAAAAAGACGGACATCAGAGTATTTTTCAATATACCAAAACGCATAGTAAGAACCCTAGTAGCCTAATATCTCAAAGACTAGTTGATAAAATGTTCATAAGAAAGAAATGAAATTCTAATGGAAATGTTTCACAATGATGACATTAGGCAGAGCAGGCAACAGATGGCACACAGACAGCAGAGTTGGGGACAGATATGCAGGGACAGACTGGCAGAGACGGAGTCTCAGATAAGTTTGTTGAGTCTTTGTTTGGCAACATTATGAAAGGTTCTCAATTTTTTTGACTTGTAAAATAGGAACATAATTGGAAAATGCCATGGATACCCCCACTCTCAACTTAAACTGGCGACTGAACTAAGATTTGTTAAAGGCAATGGTATTGCTGTTGTGATTAGTTGTGTAGTTTTGGGTACCGGTAGTTAGGAGTACGGCAAACACCTTATTTCTTTGGTTCCTCAATATACATTTACCATATTACAATGTAGGCTATGTGTTACAGCACTACTTTTGGTGTCCCCCTCAGGAATTGCTCTTGAGAAAATTTCATGTAATTGTCCCCTCCAAAGTTGATATCAGATTTTCGCCCCTGCCTCCTGCTATATATAAACACAAACATAACCTACTACATGATGGCCTACATGCACACACACATACAACAAACACGCCCTGTATGTAACTAAGCGGAAAGATCGCGCGGTAGAGCGCGAAGGAGAGGCCATTGCTCGGGACTTGACTGCGCTCGGCTCTGTTTGGTCCCCCGCGCGCAGCTTTCCAGCAGTTCTCGTTACATATATTGAGTATCACAAACACGGTTTGCATATAGCAGCAGCATAGCTCTGGATAGAGTGTCTTCGATGATATGCTCAGTCCTTCTCTGCGCTGAACGGAAACCAGAGGTTGGTCATAAATGGCAAAGGCATCTGGGTAGGATATTGAATTTGACAGTTCAGGAGAAAGTGCACTAAAATGCACTAAACATAAACATTGATCATACCATGTTCGTAGCTGTCAATGTTTAAAGAAAAATACCAATAACTTTACAATAAAAAGCTGACTAGACTACCAACTTAATTAAATCAACAAATACATCTAGTTGCCTAGCCTACTGTTTATTTGGCAAACAATGATATATAAAATGTGTTTTCAATGCACTAAAACTATAAGCCCATTTTTATAACACACATGCCTTTTTATCTAGCAGTGTCAGTGAACGCTCGAGCTAAATAACTTCCATTCTTTCAAGATGACCATGAAATCTATTTCCAAAGTTCTGTTGAACTATGGCGCACAATACATGCAACCCAGTGAGTTTTCCAGAGTTGGCCCATTTGTGGTGGATTTGCGGTGCGAGTGCGCAGCAGAAGTTCAGCGGTGGAATATCACTTACCCGCTATGAAGGTCAGACGATACGAAGTTAGAGTCAGGTTCTGGAAACTAGGTGGCTCTTCCACCAGTGCGCTCCGATACTGTCCGCGGAACGGCTGGGACCCTCACACACATACTACGCAAAAAAAGACAAATAAAAGAAGCTTTGTGTGTTGTTCTAATTTCAGTAGAACGGCTGCTACTCTCCCGTGGCTCTCCAGCTGCTGATTGTTTTCGTCCCGCTGGCTGTGATGTTGTCAGCGGAGTTCGGCGCGTCCCTAGTCACCTGTATGCACTTGTGACAACTGCGGCCACCAATGGCAGAGCGTGATGGGAATTCTGGGGGATGTAGTTCTGTTGGACGGGTATTTTCGGGAGAGTGACGTTATGCCCGTTGACTGTCAGTGCACGCAGCACATGGTTGCCCAGGATTGGCTTTAATGGTCACTCATTCCTGACCGCCTGACAATTTTTCAAATGGAGCATAGCTCTACAGTAGTGCACACCTTTCTTGCCTTCCCTCTCACTAATGCGTGCATGTGTGTCGTAATTATAGTATGGTATTGAAACTGAATGGGTCTGTTTCAGCGTAGTCGCAAGGCAAATATCATCCTGAATCAGGTGGCCTGGGCTTTGGGGCAGGGATTATCAACCAAATTCAGCTGCAGGGTGGTTTTTTTCTAGAGCGATGGTCAGGGGGCCTGAACATAATTACAAATAATTTCTAGACTGCAACTTGACCACAATATGTCCAAAGAGATATATTATTTAACTAAAACAAAAAACCTTGTTTACAATTGTATTCGATCACTTTCTCACTGGCCAGTTTATTATGTAGACCTCCCCCCTTGCTGTCTCCTTTGCTGGACTAGGCACTGTTTTCCACTCCTCTGTTGTCCAGTGTTGATCACGTTCCCACTAGAGCCGCTTCTTGTTTTTAGCTGATAGGAGTTGAACCTGGTGTGGTCGTCTGCTACAATAGCCATCCGTGACAAGGATCGACGAGTTGAGCATTCTGCACACCACTGTTATACTGCGCTGTTATTTGCAGCCCACCTGTTATCTTGCACAATTCTTGCCATTCTCCTTCTACCTCTCATCAACGAGCTGTCACACCATTCTGGGGAAACTCTAGACACTGGTGTGTGAACCGTCTGAGCTACAGGAACCGACGTGCCTGGCCATGACGATCATAACCACGCTCAAAGTTGTTTAGGTCACTTGTTTAACCCATTGTAACATTCAATCGAACAGTAACTGAGTGCCTCGATGTCTGCCTAATATATATAGAGAGAGAGAGCGCGAGAGAAAGCCACAGCCAGTGACTCATTGTCTGTAGGTGCAAACCACTTTTGTGAAAGGTAGGTAGCTAATAAAATGGTACAGTGTATATCTCTATTATGCGTGGGAATACTTTGGAAAATATTTCCAAAATTAAAATCCCTTGAAGCTGATTTTCTGGTGTTTTTAAGTCTGTTTTTAATAATCCCCCCAGAAAACTTGGGGGTCCAAATAAAAATGGACCACCAGGTGAGGAACCCTGCCCTAGGGGTCTCGCCCAACCACCTTCGTGGATCCCGCATGAATTCATTTTGATCAAGTGTCATTTTCTGTAATCCAACAATCTAATATCAATATTGCAATGTTGTGGTTTTTTTTTACCTTTATTTACTAGGCAAGTCAGTTAAGAACAAATTCTTATTTACAATGACGGCCTACCGAGGAACAGTGGGTTAACTGACTTGTTCAGGGGCAGAATGACAGATTTTTACCTCGTCAGGTCGGGGATTTGATCCAGCAACCTTTCAGTTACTGGCCCAACACTCTAACCACTAGGCTACCTGCCTGTTAGTTACTGGTCCAACGCTCTAACCACTAGGCTACCTGCCTGTTAGTTACTGGTCCAACGCTCTAACCACTAGGCTACGTGCCTGTTAGTTACTGGTCCAACGCTCTAACCACTAGGCTACCTGCCTGTTAGTTACTGGTACAACGTTCTAACCACTAGGCTACCTGCCTGTTAGTTACTAGTACAACGTTCTAACCACTAGTCTATCTGCTACCTGCCTGTTAGTTACTGGTCCAACGTTCTAACCACTAGGCTACCTGCCTGTTAGTTACTGGTCCAACGTTCTAACCACTAGGCTACCTGCCTGTTAGTTACTGGTCCAACGTTCTAACCACTAGGCTACCTGCCTGTTAGTTACTGGTCCAACGTTCTAACCACTAGGCTACCTGCCTGTTAGTTACTGGTCCAACGTTCTAACCACTAGGCTACCTGCCTGTTAGTTACTGGTCCAACGTTCTAACCACTAGGCTACCTGCCTGTTAGTTACTGGTCCAACGTTCTAACCACTAGGCTACCTGCCTGTTAGTTACTGGTCCAACGTTCTAACCACTAGGCTACCTGCCTGTTAGTTACTGGTCCAACGTTCTAACCACTAGGCTACCTGCCTGTTAGTTACTGGTCCAACGTTCTAACCACTAGGCTACCTGCCTGTTAGTTACTGGTCCAACGTTCTAACCACTAGGCTACCTGCTACCTGTGTGATCCTCTGGAATTTCTTTGTACTTTTATGGTTTAAATTGTTTTACCCAAAAATCTATCAAATAAATCAATGTACAAGCAACCGTCTCATTGTGCTTCAAAGTTTTGACTCTTTCCATGTTACCTCAGTTGACCACAAGAGGGCACTATTATCAACACATTGGACTAAGTACTGTATTCATTTCCTCATTAGTTTACCCCTCATGCTGTATATCCACATTTGAAGTAGGCATCACCATATGTAAAACATATGATAGTAGGAAACCTCATTTGTACTGATAAAAACAGCCCAGCATGTAGGGGGTTCTATTCAGTCTTTGCCAATACCACGTCTGGTTTGGTGGATCTATGTCGGTGGAAATGTTAAGTTGATGTCAATTGTCAAATTAAATCTGTAAAAACAAAATCTTACAAAAACAAAATGGGGGGGGGGGGGGGGTTCTTTCCAGTTGTATTTCAGTACAGGAGGTTGACCAAACAAGCACATACAGACAGCATCCACAGGCTTTACATGGGGACTGAAATGATGGTTGGCTCTCAGCAAACAGACATATTTCCCTCACAAGGTCAACCAGCTATACATTCATTTACAATGAAGCAACTTCAGGTCTGATCATCAACAAAAAGCTTTGCTTTCCACTACACACAATAACAAACTTCTATATTCAAACTAAAATCAAACACTAATGTTCTTAACTGCATTTTCATTGGACGACGAGTGAACAGTAGAACAGAGCTGCCATCCAGTCTCCTGTGGGTATTACATGTTGATCCTTAAAATACCACCCTCGTTAGAAATTAAGCAAGATTGGCCTGCTTCTACTGATCATTGTTTACATACAAGACTGGCCTTGTGTTCAGAAACATTCTAACACAGACATAAGCAGGATATAAAATGCTGCTCCCATCACAGCCTTCAGATCTCCCCTTCCTTCCTGAGGTGGTGTAGGGGTTTACAAAGTACCAATGATTAGAGGTATCAATTAAAATACAATTACACAAGCAGAAAATCAGCATTTGGGACCCTAGAATTAAAGTCAAACCAAAATGTAAAATCAAAAGTCCCCCGTTTAAAAATGGCCTTAAACTAAGATTTAGCAGTTACAGAAAGGAGGAAATATTAAAAGAAATGACATTGTCTCTGCATCTGTTCAACATAAACTTAGGGAGGGTGGGGGTATGGGTAGGCAATGTGAGGGGATTGGAAGGTATTGAGGGTTGGTCTCTGGAGAGCTGGGTGTTTTGGTGTTTTGTGTCTGGGGCTGTAGAAGGCTGAGCTGAAGCAAGGTTCTGGCTGTACAGGGAGACAGGGTACTGAGGATGGTTTTTGGTGTAAAGGGATATTGGGTGTTGTAGGTGTAGGTGTGCAGGCAGACGGTACAGTCAGGGGTTTAGGTGTAAAGGGATATTGGGTGGTGTAGGTGTACAGGCAGACGGTACAGTCAGGGGTTTAGGAGTAAAGGGATATTGCGTGGTTGTAGGTGTACAGGCAGACGGTACAGTCAGGGGTTTAGGAGTAAAGGGATATTGGGTGTTGTAGGTGTAGGTGTGCAGGCAGACGGTACAGTCAGGGGTTTAGGTGTAAAGGGGATATTGGGTGGTGTAGGTGTAGGTGTACAGGCAGACGGTACAGTCAGGGGTTTAGGAGTAAAGGGATATTGGGTGTTGTAGGTGTAGGTGTGCAGGCAGACGGTACAGTCAGGGGTTTAGGAGTAAAGGGATATTGGGTGTTGTAGGTGTACAGGCAGACGGTACAGTCAGGGGTTTAGGAGTAAAGGGATATTGGGTGTTGTAGGTGTAGGTGTGCAGGCAGACGGTACAGTCAGGGGTTTAGGAGTAAAGGGATATTGGGTGTTGTAGGTGTGCAGGCAGACGGTACAGTCAGGGGTTTAGGAGTAAAGGGATATTGGGTGTTGTAGGTGTAGGTGTACAGGCAGACGGTACAGTCAGGGGTTTAGGTGTAAAGGGATATTGGGTGTTGTAGGTGTAGGTGTCAGGCAGACGGTACAGTCAGGGGTTTAGGTGTAAAGGGATATTGGGTGTTGTAGGTGTAGGTGTACAGGCAGACGGTACAGTCAGGGGTTTATGTGTAAAGGGGATATTGGGTGGTGTAGGTTTACAGGCAGACGGTACAGTCAGGGGTTTAGGTGTAAAGGGGATATTGGGTGGTGTAGGTGTACAGGCAGACGGTACAGTCAGGGGTTTAGGTGTAAAGGGATATTGGGTGTTGTAGGTGTAGGTGTACAGGCAGACGGTACAGTCAGGGGTTTAGGTGTAAAGGGATATTGGGTGTTGTAGGTGTAGGTGTGCAGGCAGACGGTACAGTCAGGGGTTTAGGTGTAAAGGGGATATTGGGTGGTGTAGGTGTACAGGCAGACGGTACAGTCAGGGGTTTAGGTGTAAAGGGATATTGGGTGTTGTAGGTGTGCAGGCAGACGGTACAGTCAGGGGTTTAGGAGTAAAGGGATATTGGGTGTTGTAGGTGTAGGTGTGCAGGCAGACGGTACAGTCAGGGGTTTAGGTGTAAAGGGGATATTGGGTGTTGTAGGTGTAGGTGTGCAGGCAGACGGTACAGTCAGGGGTTTAGGTGTAAAGGGGATATTGGGTGGTGTAGGTGTACAGGCAGACGGTACAGTCAGGGGTTTAGGACTAAAGGGGTGTAATGTGTGGGGCATGTGGGATAGTAAGAGGGTTCTAACATGATGAGAGATGGGTTTTAGATATAGGGGGAGGAAGGGTACTGCGGATGCCACCAGTCCATGAGTCTCACGCTGTGTACAGGATCCAGCACCACCTGTGTCCCCCCCTGCTCCCCCCTCCTCCCCCGCTGGGGGGGAGAGTCCTGGAATACCAGGCGCACTCGGTGGTGACGCATGTCTGTGCTCACGTTGATGTTGAACTGGGAAGGGAAGAGAGAGAGTGGGTTAGACAGACTGGAGACACAGGTTCCCCTATCCTAAAAACAGGCCCGAGTTACAACCACATAATGGGCTTTTAAAAAGGCCCAAAGCAGCTGTTCTTTTAACTCAATATCAAATCATTTCTAGGTTGAGTATCTAACTGTAGTCGCTTTTCAAAGAAATCGACAAAAAGAAACAAAAACCACTTTTTTGCAAAAAAAACGATTTCTCAAGCAAGAATTTGAGTGAGGGGCCTAAAGGAAGGGATCTGTAACCTGACAACTAGTCGCTATTGGCAGAGGTCTGAAACGCTTTGTTGGTTTACTAACTTATACCGCCTGGTGATGTCACCAGGCAAGCCACAACTCTACCCAGGCAAAACTTGCTGATTAGAAGGTTATATTTTCAACCAACAACAATCAGGAAATGACACTGACCACATTTGTTCCCCCTTTAAAAGTCTTCCTTTCATCAGCTGTTGTACAATATGACACAAAACACAGAAAAAAACTGAATTTTGACTGCACTGGGCCTTTAACAATGCAACTTCATGGATGGAGACAACAGACTCAATTCAGTGTGAAAGCCAGGGAGAGTGGTGTACTGACCAGGGCGAGGGTCATCCCCATGACGATGGAGGTAAAGATGAAGTTCAGGGTGGTGACCTGCAGCAGGTAGCAGTCTGAGTCTGGGTTAGCATGGACATCCTCATACTGACGGGGCAACAACAGACCCCGGGTGGCATTACCACCCTTACACCTCACCACCTAGTGGACAGAGACACAGAAACATATAGAAACTACCATACCCCTGATTACAATTAAAATGTTGGACTTCAAAATCAAACATACTTCACTAGTGTCCTTCAGACAGTTCGGCATGAATACATACCGGCTTCACAAACTTGAAGTTGAACTCCCACATCGGATCAGGTGGAGAACCCACAACCTTATTGACCCAGAACAGCAGACACTGCAGAGGAGAAAATGGGGAAAACATTTCTTAGCATGGGCCGCCCCCGGTGGTGAAGGTAGGAAACAACACCTCCACTTCGCTGATCCTCAACATTTGGGACCCCACAAGGGTGCATGCTCAGCCCTCTCCTGTACTCCCTGTTCACCCATGACTGCGCGGCCATGCACGCCTCCAACTCAATCATCAAGTTTGCAGACGACACAGCAGTAGTAGGCTTGATAACCAACAATGACGAGACGGCCTACAGGGAGGAGGTGAGGGCCGTGGCGGAGGAGTGGTGCCAGTAAAATAACCTTTCCCTCAACAAAACGAAGGATCGGATAGTGGACTTCAGGAAACAGCAGAGGGAGCAGCCTCACTATCCACATCAACGGGACCACAGTGGAGAAGATAGAAAACTTCGAGTTCCTCAGTGTCACATCACTGACAATCTGAAATGGTCCACCCACATAGTGTGGTGAAGGTGCAACAGCGCCTCTTCAGCCTCAGGAAGCTCAAGAAAGTTGTCTTGGCACCTAAAACGTTTACAGATGCACAATTGAGAGCATCCTGTCGGGCTGTATCACCCCCTGGTACGACAACTGCAACGCCACAACCACAGGGCTCTCCAGAGGGTGGTGCGGTCTGCCCAACGCATCACCGGGGGCAAACTACCTGCCCTCCAGGAACGCCAAAAAGATCATCAAGGACAATAACCACCCGAGCCACGGCCTGTTCACCCCGTTATCATCCAGAAGGCGAGGTCAGTACAGGTGCATCAAAGCTGGGACCGAGAGACTGAAAAACAGCTTCAATCTCAAGGCCAACAGCCATCACTAGCACATCAGAGGCTGCTTGCCTATAGACATAGACTTGGCATCACTGGCCACTTTTAGAAATGGATCACTAGCCACTTTAATAATGTTTACATATCTTGCATTACTCCTCTCATATGTTTATACTGTATTCTATTCTACTGTATCTCAGTCTATGCCGCTCTGACATTGCTCGTCCATATATTAATATATTCTTAATTCCATTTCTTTACTTAGATGTGAGTATTAGGTATTTGTTGTGAAATTGTTAGATATTCTTGTTAGATATTACTGCACTGTTGGAACTAGAAACAAGCATTTTGCTACACCCACAATAACATCTGCTAAACACGTGTCTGTGACCAATAACATGTGATTTGATTGAACAAGTGTCAAGTGGACATTAACCTGTTAGGGCTAGGGGGCAGCATTTGCACGTCTGGATAAAAAAAATGTACCCGATTTAATCTGGTTACTAATCCTACCCAGTAACTAGAATATGCATATACTTATTATATATGGATAGAAAACACTCTAAAGTTTCTAAAACTGTTTGAATGGTGTCTGTGAGTATAACAGAACTCATTTGGCAGGCAAAACCCTGAGACATTTTCTGACAGGAAGTGGATACCTGATGTGTTGTATTGACTTTAAACCTATCCCATTGAAAAACACAGGGGCTGAGGAATATTTTGGCACTTCCTATTGCTTCCACTAGATGTCACCAGCCTTTACAAAGTGTTTTGAGTCTTCTGGAGGGAGATCTGACCGAACAAGAGCCATGGAACGATGATGTCCCATTAGACACCTGGCGCGCGAGTTCATGTTGGGTACCCTCGTTCCAATACGTTATAAAAGAGTATGCATTCGTCCACCTTGAATATTATTCATGTTCTGGTTAAAAAAGGCCCTAATGATTTATGCTATACAACGTTTGACATGTTTGAACGAACGGAAATATATTTTTTCCCCTCGTTCATGACGAGAAGTCCGGCTGGCTTAGATCATGTGCTAACAAGACGGAGATTTTTGGACATAAATGATGAGCTTTTTTGAACAAAACTACATTCGTTATGGACCTGTGATACCTGGAAGTGACATCTGATGAAGAGAATCAAAGGTAATGGATTATTTACATAGTATTTTCGATTTTAGATCTCCCCAACATGACGTCTAGTCTGTATCGCAACGCGTATTTTTCTGGGCGCAGTGCTCAGATTATTGCAAAGTGTGATTTCCCAGTAAGGTTATTTTTAAATCTGGCAAGTTGATTGCGTTCAAGAGATGTAAATCTATAATTCTTTAAATGACAATATAATATTTTACCAATGTTTTCTAATTTTAATTATTTAATTTGTGACGCTGACTTGACTGCCGGTTATTGGAGGGAAACGATTTCCTCAACATCAATGCCATAGTAAAACGCTGTTTTTGGATATAAATATGAACTTGATAGAACTAAAAATGCATGCATTGTCTAACATAATGTCCTAGGAGTGTCATCTGATGGAGATTGTAAAAGGTTAGTGCATCATTTTAGCTGGTTTTATGGTTTTGGTGACCCTGTCTTTGACTTGACAAAACATTACACACAACTCTTGTAAATGTACTGTCCTAACATACTCTAAATTTATGCTTTCGCCGTAAAACCTTTTTGAAATCGTAAAACGTGGTTAGATTAAGGAGATGTTTATCTTTCAAAGGGTGTAAAATAGTTGTATGTTTGAAAAATTTGAATTTTGACATTTATTTGGATTCAAATTTGCCGCTCTTGAAATGCACCTGCTGTTGATGGAGTGCACCACGGGTGGCACGCTAGCGTCCCACCTAGCCCATAGAGGTTAATGCCAGAATTTGATGGATTAGTGAGTTGCAGCCCAGATCAAGTACACCGACCCTCTCAGGATCCAAATAAGGCGAGAACATCAAACTCAACAAACCAAATAGTTCTTTGGAAGTTCTAGCCTGTTGCCCCGCTTGGCGCCATCTTGGTTCTTTACCTTGGAGTTGAGTAGCGTGGTGGGCGTGGACTCTGGGAGGGCAGGGTTCAGAGAGACACGTGAGCTGAATGGCTCATACAGGTGGAAGAGGGAGCGAATCACGCGAGCCCGTAGACAACGCTTCCTGGCTATGGAGTCTGGCTGCAGACGGAACGGCAGGTGAGTATCCAGACTGTAGTGTCTATGGGGGAGAAAGAGAGAGAGAGAGAAAGGGAGATGAAAGTGAGAGCATAGAGCGAGGCAGGGAAACAACATATGTAAATAACAAGGGTACTTCTCCTTCAGGCGCCAAATTTCAAGGACAATGTGAATCCGACTTCCCAGGATTAAAGTCTTATCAAGAGCCGTGGGAATGAGAGGGTCTAACCCTACCTCCTGTATAGTCTGGTCCAGAAGGCAGCAGTGCAGGTGACGGTCCAGGCGTTTCTGCAGATCAGAGCAAATGTACACACATCCTCTGGACGGATATAGGAAGCCAGCACCAGCCAGATATCCACTGTGTAGTCCTCCCCATCACTGCACTCACTGCACTCTGGGAAAACAGACAATCCCCCAAAAAATGGGCTGTTACAGTCAGGAAAGTTGTTCACACCCATGTGTCCTTGTTCACCTCCCCTTACAGATCTGAGATGACTGGATAGGTGAAAGAAAAGATGGCCTAGTTTACAGCCTATTGCAATTACCTACCCAGTTGCACTGTATAATATCTGTGAAGGAGCATGAACGAGTACAGGGGAAAGGGAGCAACTCTCTGGAATGAAACGCAGTCCTCAACTCTCTTCCAATGCATGACTAGAGAGAGGTGAAGCGTACCTTTCCTCCTCTTGTTCTTCTTCTTGCGGGCCTGTTTGGCCTCGTTCTCTCCATCCTCCCCGGGGTCGAGGTCGTCGCTACTCTCCAGTGTGTCTCCGGTGAGGGTGGATGCTGACGAGAACACCTCCTGTAGTGAACCCTGAGACCCCTCTAGCCCACACAACATCTTCACTGCAGGACAAACAGTGCGAAGTTAGTAAGCACATTAATGTGGTGTATCGATTAAACACAATGTCTGTAGCACAAATCGAAACATTTTGAATGACGCTCTTACCTTCTTTTTCAATTGCATTGGCAACTGCCTTTTTTACCCTCCCTGACTTCACAACGGCTGGGTCGGCGTTGGCGAAATCAGCAACTGTCACTGCAAGAGAGCGGAGAAGATGCAGTTTACCAATCACTCACAATAGCAAAGGGTGGCATGGGGTGCATCTCAATAGTTATATTTTACAACTTCTTGCTCCCCCCCATCTCTTTTCCTTTGTCTGCACTGACCTGAAAACACTTGTTAGGTGAAACCATTGTCAGACACTTTTGGCTTTGGGCTTGTTCGACATTGTAGGCGACTGCCTACTGACTAGAGGTCGACCGATTAATCGGAATGGCCGATTAATTAGGGCCGATTTCAAGTTTTCATAACAAATCAGCCACTGATTTGCCGATTTAATATTTTTACACCTTTATTTAACTAGGCAAGTCAGATTAAGAACACATTCTTATTTTCAATGACGACCTAGGAACGGGGGTTAACTGCCTTGTTCAGGGGGGATTCGGGGATTCGTTTTTGCAACCTTCCGGTTACTAGTCCATCGCTCTAACCACCTGCCTTACATTGCACTCCACGAGGAGCCTGCATGGCAGGCTGACTACCTGTTACACGAGGGCAGCAAGGAGCCAAGGTAAGTTGCTAGCTAGCATTAAACTTATCTTATAAAAAACTATCAATCTTAACATAATCACTAGTTAACTACACATGGTTGATGATATTACTAGTTTATCTAACGTGTCCTGCGTTGCATATAATCGATGCGGTGCCTGTTAATTTCTCATCGAATCACAGCCTACTTCGACAAACGGGTGATGATTTAACAAGCGCATTTGCGAAAAAAGCACTGTCGTTGCACCAATGTACCTAACCATAAACATCAATGTCTTTCTTTAAAATCAATACACAAGTATATATTTTTAAACCTGCATATTTAGTTAATATTGCCTACTAACATGAAATTGTGTCACTTCTCTTCCGTTCATTGCACGCAGAGTCAGGGTATATGCAACAGTTTGGGCCGCCTGGCTCGTTGCGAACTAATTTGCCAGAATTTTACGTAATTATGACATAACATTGAAGGTTGTGCAATGTAACAGCAATATTTAGACTTAGTGATGCCACCAGTTAGATAAAATACGGAACGGTTCCGTATTTCACTGAAAGAAAGAACTTTTGTTTTCGAGATGATAGTTTACGGATTCGACCATATTAATGACCAAAGGCTCATATTTGTGTGTTTATTATATTATAATTAAGTCTATGATTTGATATTTGATAGAGCAGTCTGACTGAGCGGTGGTAGACAGCAGCAGGCTCGTTTTGCGAGGAGCTCTTCGCTGTGCTTCAAGCTGTTTATGACTTCAAGCCGGGTGGGTATAATTTGTGGAACGTTCCAACAGGAATCTATTCCAAAAACTTTGTAAATAACAAGGTTGCCAAAAACAACGCATACAAAACTGTACGGCGGCAGAATAAGATACCGGGTAGTGAGTGGTCTATTTCATTGCATTTTTCACTCATCACGTTTATTCAGAAAAATGTCTGTCCTCATTCTGGTTGCCTATGGACAAACATTAAGAATAAGCTACGTGGTTTGTATGTGTTGCTACTTTGTATGCGTTGTTGGTAGGCAACCTTTTACTTTACGTTTTTAGGAACAGATTCCTGTTGGGACGTTCCACAAATTATACCCACCCCTTCAAGCCTATCAACTCCTGAGATTAGGCTGGTGTAACCGATGTGAAATGGCTAGCTAGTTAGCCGGGTGCGTGCTAATAGCGTTTCAAACGTCACTCGCTCTGAGACTTGGAGTAGTTGTTCCCCTTGCTCTGCATGGGTAACACTGCTTCGAGGGTGGCTGTTGTCGATGTGTTCCTGGTTCGAGCCCAGGTAGGAGCGAGGAGAGGGACGGAAGCTATACTGTTACACTGGCAATACTAAAGTGCCTATAAGAACATCCAATAGTCAAAGGTATATGAAATACAAATCGTATAGAGAGAAATAGTTCTATAATTCCTATAATAACTACAACCTAAAACTTACCTGGGAATATTGAAGACTCATGTTAAAAGGAACCACCAGCTTTCATATGTTCTCATGTTCTGAGCAAGGAACTTAAACGTTCGCTTTCTTACATGGCACATATTGCACTTTTACTTTCTTCTCCAACACTTTGTTTTTCATTATTTAAACCAAATTGAACATGTTTCATTATTTATTTGAGGCCAAATAGATTTTATTGATGTATTATATTAAGTTAAAATAAGTGTTCATTCAGTATTAATGTAATTGTCATTATTACAAATAAAATAAAAACAATTTAAAAATAAAATAAGCTTTTATTTAAATCGGCCAATTAATCGGTATCGGCTTTGAAAAATCATAATCGGTCGACCTCTACTACTGACTGATCAACAAATCATCTTACATCATAATTAACTACTTTACCCACAATGCATCACAGATTTCATGCCCTCGAACAGAGACTTGCACCTTTTTCAGGACACAGCAGAGGAAGGAAGACAAGGAGGAGAATAAGTCTAGCTACACTACTGAGATGCCCCTTAGTAGTGGGGCCGCTTGCACCAGTTGGTCGTAACTCTATGTGCGATGTAAAATGTGATCTATGCTGGACCTAAAAATTCTACCTGTTGCCCTTCTTTGAACTACGACTGGGAGTAGACTCAACGCCTAGTAGGGAGCAGGAGTAGGGTGCAATTTCATGATATGGACAGAAAATAGCAAACTATATTTTCAAAAGGATGTGAGTCTTGTGTTGATATTTCACAACCTCTGCAGGCTTGCCTAAATGTGTCTCAGATATTATCAAAGTAATAGATGAGCTGCCACTCCACTTATTTGCCTAGCACTTCCTTCACCATGGAATGTGTAAGCTACAGAACATACAAGGAAAATGTTCTCATAACAATGTTAGACGGTAATCATCATGAACACTCACCTCAATTTGGCTAACATTTTCCCCAGCCTAATTGTAACCAAATATCCAAACGGAGTGTACGTGAAAACAGAAATTGAATGGATTTATTGAGACGAGTCCCCACGCTTGTCTCAAAACTGCGCGATAACGCTGTCCCAATCATAAAGAGCTGAATGATTGTTCACCACACACAGCTATCGATTTAAAGTATTTAAAACGGTTGGATGACTTTGGGAGCTTCGGTAAGGAACAATATGATACATGCTTTCAATGTCATTAGCCTACTTTATTCCAATATTTTCATCAGAGTGATATTCATTCCAACAGTAATTATTGATTGATCCATCCAGTTGTGGTTAAGAAAACGTGCACGCATAGGGGCGCTGCCTAGTAACCAAAACAAGAAAACATAAATGATCATGAACGCGCATTGCTTACACCGGATTTAGCTACGACTAGTTTTATTTTAGGTTGGTGCAACAGGTGTAAATTCTGATACCAAAGTCTGACGTAGCTACGCCCAATTTAGCATTTAATTTTAAACTCAACTGGTGGGTATGTCTGACTAACATCCAGCAGAAACAGGCCTACATATTTCTATCTGAACGTTCTATTTTTATGGGTAACATTGAAATCCTCCTTAATATGAACAAGCAATGTATTGACTACTAATGATGGTAGTAGAATCGGGTGGTTTGACTTCCGTCCTCGAGGACCCACCCACTCTGCGCACCACTGTACGTTACTGATGACGTACGGTGGCCTGTTACCGGCTGGGTAAACAAGTTAGCTTTAGCAAGCTAACTACAGTACCTGACTCCGAGCAAACGTCCCCGGCCCGAAATTTCAGCCGTTTTCGGTTCCCTTTCTTGGGCATGGCGGTAACAAGGGTCTGTGGCCGCTTATCGGGGCTGTGTATCCTGCCATGTCTCTATGACAAGCAGAGGTAAAGAGAAAAATAAAAAAGTGGGAGAGAAATTGAAAATTGTTCCTCCAGGATCTTCAGCCATCATGGGACTGACGTAAGTGAGCTTACGTACGTTAAATCACGCGAGACTTTCTTCGTATCGTTATTCAATGGCTAGCTCATTATTTTCGAATCTGATTGGACAAGACGTCTTCTGGGTGGTCATTGAGCCAGTCAGATTAGTCTGTTCACTCTCACTGGATGGAGGTGGAGTTAAATTCCCAAAGGATTACGTCATCATCTAAAATCGTATTACAGAGTAGCAGAAGAGAGACGGTAGGCTACTATGAAACCATTGTAGCACACTGACTTCCTAAATATAACGATTTGGTCATCTGTCAATCAATCAAATATATTTATAAAACTCTTTTTACATCAGCAGATGTCACAAAGTGCTTATACAGAAACCCAGCCTAAAACCACAAACAGCAAGCAATGCAGATGTAGAAGCATGGTGGCTAGGAAAAACTCCCTAGAAAGGCCAAAACCTAGGAAGAAACCTAGACAGGAACCAGGCTCTGAAGGGTGGCCATTCCTTTTCTGGCTGTGGCGGGTAGAGATTTTAAGAGTACATGGCCATTAAGGACATATCTTGCTTCAAGATGTTAAAACGTTCATAGATAACCAGCAGGGTAAAATAATAATCACAGTGGTTGTAGAGTGTGCAACAGGTCAGCACCTCAGGAGTAAATGTCAGTTGGCTTTTCATAGCTGAGCATTCAGAGGTTGAGACAACAGGTTGAGAGAGAGAGGGAATGTCAAAAACAGCAGGTCTGGGACAAGGTAACCCTGGTAACTCTGCCTTAGTAACTGTTACTAGCCGCCTACCACCCCTGTACTCTACCCTGCACCTTAGAGACTACTGCCCTATTTACAGTCCATAGAGTCATTGAACCCTGGTCACTTTAATAATGTTTATATACTGTTTTACCCACTTTATATATACACTGCTCCAAGAAATAAAGGGAACACTTAAACAACACAATGTAACTCCAAGTCAATCACACTTCTGTGAAATCAAACTGTCCACTTAGGAAGCAACACTGATTGACAATACATTTCACATGCTGTTGTGCAAATGGAATAGGCAATTAGCAAGACACCCCCAATAAAGGAGTGGTTCTGCAGGTGGGGACCACAGACCACTTCTCAGTTCCTATGCTTCCTGGCTGATGTTTTGGTCACTTTCGAATGCTGGCGGTGCTTTCACTCTAGTGGTAGCATGAGACGGAGTCTACAACCCACACAAGTGGCTCAGGTAGTGCAGCTCATCCAGGATGGCACATCAATGCGAGCTGTGGCAAGAAGGTTTGCTGTGTCTGTCAGCGTAGTGTCCAGAGCATGGAGGCGCTACCAGGAGACATGCCAGTACATCAGGAGACGTGGAGGAGGCCGTAGGAGGGCAACAACCCAGCAGCAGGACCGCTACCTCCGCCATTGTGCAAGGAGGAGCAGGAGAAGCACTTCCAGAGCCCTGCAAAATGACCTCCAGCAGGCCACAAATGTGCATGTGTCTGCTCAAACGGTCAGAAACAGACTCCATGAGGGACCGACGTCCACAGGTGGGGGTTGTGCGTACAGCCCAACACCGTGCAGGACGTTTGGCATTTGCCAGAGAACACCAAGATTGGCAAATTCGCCACTGGCGCCCTGTGCTCTTCACAGATGAAAGTAGGTTCACACTGAGCACATGACAGACGTGACAGAGTCTGGAGATGCCGTGGAGAACGTTCTGCTGCCTGCAACATCCTCCAGCATGACCGGTTTGGCGGTGGGTCAGTCATGGTGTGGGGTGGCATTTCTTTAGGGGGCCGCACAGCCCTCCATGTGCTCGCCAGAGGTAGCCTGACTGCCATTAGGTACCGAGATGAGATCCTCAGACCCCTTGTGAGACCATATGCTGGTGCGGTTGGCCCTGGGTTCCTCCTAATCCAAGACAATGCTAGACCTCATGTGGCTGGAGTGTGTCAGCAGTTCCTGCAAGAGGAAGGCATTGATGCTACGGACTGGCCCGCCCGTTCCCCAGACCTGAATCCAATTGAGTGTAACAGTGTAAGTTCCGTCCCTCTCTTCGCCCCAACCTGGGCTCGAACCAGGGACCATTACACACACACACACACACACACACACACACACACACACACACACACACACACACACACACACACACACACACACACACACACACACACACACACACACACACACACAGACTCCTCTCCCTCCTGTCAGGTGTGTGTGTGTGTGTGTGTGTGTGTGTGTGTGTCTGCATCATGTGTGTGGGAATGTACTGTCAGGACAGTTGTCTCATCCTGGTAGGTTCAGCTTAATGTTTTATTTCAACTATAATATACATATTAGTTATACAGTCAGAAGCCTAGAGCAGAGAGAGGCATTACTGCTGTGGCTGGAGCTCACTGAACAGACAGTTAACTCCTCACTCACTGAACAGACAGTTAACTCCTCACTCACTGAACAGACAGTTAACTCCTCACTCACTGAACAGACAGTTAACTCCTCACTCACTCACTGAACAGACAGTTAACTCCTCACTCACTCACTGAACAGACAGTTAACTCCTCACTCACTCACTGAACAGACAGTTAACTCCTCACTCACTGAACAGACAGTTAACTCCTCACTCACTGAACAGACAGTTAACTCCTCACTCACTCACTGAACAGACAGTTAACTCCTCACTCACTCACTGAACAGACAGTTAACTCCTCACTCACTCACTGAACAGACAGTTAACTCCTCACTCACTAAACAGACAGTTAACTCCTCACTCACTAAACAGACAGTTAACTCCTCACTCACTGAACAGACAGTTAACTCCTCACTCACTAAACAGACAGTTAACTCCTCACTCACTGAGAGTGGATTGGAGACACATATTTTGTTTGTAATTGTTGTATGTTTATGTGTTTGTCTGTGGTTGGTAATAACCCCCATCCCCTGTGCTCTGATTCTGTCTCCCTGTCCTACCCCACACTGACTCCCTGTCTAACCCCACACTGACACCCTGTCTTACCCCACACTGACTCCCTGTCTAACCCCACACTGACTCCCTGTCTTACCCCACACTGACACCCTGTCTTACCCCACACTGACAGCCTGTCTTACCCCACACTGACTCCCTGTCTAACCCCACACTGACACCCTGTCTTACCCCACACTGACTCCCTGTCTAACCCCACACTGACTCCCTGTCTTACCCCACACTGACACCCTGTCTTACCCCACACTGACACCCTGTCTTACCCCACACTGACACCCTGTC
>NC_138302.1:73626271-73673771 GCF_965601325.2 Salmo salar | reverse complement strand
GTGCAGCCTAAATGATGTGATAGTGGCTGAAAGCAGCTGTCCCCTTGGTCTGAGCAAACACACACACACACACACAGACAGACAGACAGACAGACAGACAGTTTTTGTGTTTGTTCTATGTTTTCTATTTCTGTAGTAGTTCTAGTTTGTCTTTCTAGGTTGTTTTTTTTTGGGTTGACCTTCAATTGGAGGCACCTGGTCCCCATTGCCTTTAATTGGAGGTCATATTTAGTAGGGGTGTTTCTCATTGTTGTTTGTGGGTTATTACATTTTGAGTAGTGTGTTTGTTCCTCCTGCGTCACGGTTTGTTGTTTTGTCATTAAGTTTATCTTTGTTATTTCATTAAGTTTCACTAACTAATAAATATGTGGAATGAAACCGACGCTGCATTTTGGTCCGCTCATTCTAACAGCCGTGACAATTGGCCTCACTTTGTGCACAGGGGCATTGTAAATGCTGAAACAGGAAGGGCCTTCCCCAAACTGTTGCCACAAAGTTGGAAGCACAGAATCGTCTAGAATGTCATTGTATGCCGTAGCGTTAAGATTTCCCTTCACTGGAACTAAGGTGCCTGAACCATGATAAACAGCCCCAGACCATTATTCCTCCTCCACCAAACATTATAGTTGGCACTATGCATTGGGGCAGGTAACGTTTTCCTGACATAGACCAAACCCAGATCCGTCTGTCAGACTGCCAGATAGTGAAGCGTGATTCATCACTTCAGAGAACGCTTTTCCACTGCTCCAGAGTCCAATGGCGGCCAGCTTTACATCACTCCAGCCCACGCTTGGCATTGCGCATGGTGATCTTAGGCTTGTGTGCGGCTGCTCGGCCATGGAAACCCATTTCATGAAGCTCCCGATGAACAGTTATTGTGCTGACGTTGCTTCCAGAGGCAGTTTGGAACTCAGTAGTGAGTGTTGCAACCGAGGACAGACAATTTTTACACACTTCGCGGCTGAGCCGCTGTTGATCCTAGACGTTTCCACTTCACAATAACAGCACTTACAGTTGACCGGGGCAGCTCTAGTAGGGCAGAAATTTGACGAACTGTCTTGTTGGAAAGGTGGCATCCGAATCCACTAATTTGAAGGGGTGTCCACATACTTTTGTATATATAGTGTATATACAGGGAGTACCAGTACCAGATCATTGTGCAGAGGTATGAGATACTTCAGGTAGATATGTACATGAAGGCAGGGTAAAGTGACTAGACATCAGGATAGATAATAATAAGGTATTTGAGGTAGATATGTACATGAAGGCAGGGTAAAGTGACTAGACATCAGGATAGATAATAATAAGGTATTTGAGGTAGATATGTACATGAAGGAAGGGTAAAGTGACTAGACATCAGGATAGATAATAATAAGGTATTTGAGGTAGATATGTACATGAAGGAAGGGTAAAGTGACTAGACATCAGGATAGATAATAATAATAATAGTAAAATAAAGACCAGAGTGTAAAAGTGTGTTAGTTTGTATGTTTGTGTTGTGTCGGCATGCGTGTGTGCGTATGTATCGTTTGAATTTGTGAGGGATTTGTGTGGGAGTGACAGTGTAGTGTGTGTATATAATGTCTAGTGAGTGTGCAGTGAGATAGTCAGTACAGATAGTTTGGGTACCATTAGTTGACTATTTAGCAGTCTTATGGCTTGTGGGTAGAAGCTGTCTCAGAGCCTGTTGGTCCGAGATCCGATGCTACCGCTTGCTGGACAGTAGCAGAGTAAACAGTCTGTGGTTTGGGTGATTTTTCGGGCCTTCCTCTGCCACCGCCTAAAATAGAGGTCCTGGATGGCAGGGATGTCGGCCCCGGTGATGTACTGGGCTGTCCGCACCACCCTTTGTAGCCATTTGTGGTCAATAGTGGTTTAATTGTTGTACCAAGCGGTGATGCAGCCAGTGAAGATGCTCTCGAGGGTGCAGTTGTAGAACCTTTTAAGGATCTGAGGGCCCATGCCAAACCTTTTCAGCCTCCTGTGGGGGAAGAGACGCTGCCATGTCCTCTTCACGACTGTTTGGGTGTGTGTGGACCATGTTAAGTCCTTAGTGATGTGGATGCCAAGGAACTTAAAGCTCTCGACCCGCTCCACAACAGCCCTGTCGATGTGGAAGGGGGCGTACTTTCCCCTCGTTCTCCTATAGTCCTCGATCAACTCCTTAGTCTTATTGACGTTGAGGGAGAGGTTGTTGTCCTGACACCACACTGTCTCTGACCTCCTCCCTGTAAGCTGACTCATCGCCATCGGTGATCAGGCCTACCACAATCGTATAGTCAGGAAACTTGATGAGGGTGTTGGAGTCGTGCACGGCCACGCATTCGTGGGTGATCAGGGAGTACAGGAGGGGACTAAGCACACACCCCTGAGGTGCATCTGTGCTGAGGGTCAGCGTGGCAGAGGTGTTGTTGCCTACCTTCACCACCTGAGGCCGACCCATGAGGAAGTCCAGGATCCAGTTCCAGAGGGAGGGGTTACGTCCCAGCGTCCCTAGCTTGGTGATGAGCTTGGAGGGGACTATGGTGTTGAACGCTGAGCTGTAGTCTATGAACAGTTCTTTTCCCTCTTTTCCAGGTGGAAGAGGGTAGTGTGAAGTACAATTGAGATTACGTCATCTGTGAATCTGTTGGGGCAGTATGGAGTTGGTCTGGGAAGATGGTGTTGGTGTGTGTCATGACCAGCCTTTCAAAGCACTTCATAATTACAGATGTGAGTTCTACAGGGGGATAGTCATTTAGGCAGGCTAACTTGGATCTCTTGGAACAGGGACAATGGTGGTCAGCTTGAAACATGTTGGGATACAGACTGGGACTAGGAGATGTTGAACATGTCTGTGAAGACACCTGCCTGCTGGTCTGTGAAGACACCTGCCTGCTGGTCTGTGAAGACACCTGCCTGCTGGTCTGTGCATGCTTTGAGAATGAGCCCTGGCTTTCCGTCTGGTCTTGTGATTGTTAACCTGTTTAACATTTTTACTCACATCGGATCACATAGTCATCTGGAAAAGTAGGGGCTTTCACACAAGGCACAGTGTTATATTCCTGGAAGCGAGCATGGCAGTTTGGCTGTTCTGCGTCGCTGGGCAGCTCATGGCTGGATTTCCCTGTAATCCGTTATTGTCTGCAAGCCCTGCCACATACGCTGAGCATCGTAACCGGTGTAATAATCCATGTGTTTTGGTTGGGATACATTCTTATAGTCACTGTGAGGGCGACATCATTTATGCACTTATTGATGAAGCCTGTGACTGTAGTGGTGAACTCCTCAATGTTATCGGATGAATCCCAGAACATATCCCTGTCTGTACTAGCAAAACAGTCTTGTAGCCTCGTGTCTGCTTCGTCCTACCACTTCCGTATTCAGCGCATCACTGGTACTTCCAGTTTGAGCTTTTGTTTGTAAACATGAAGCAGAAGAATGGAGTCATGGTCAGATTTTCCAAAGGGAGGACGAGGGAAGGCCTTGTATGCGTTTCTGTGGGTAGAATAAAAGGGGTCTATGTTTTTAGCGTCGTTAGCGGTGCAAGAGATGTGTTGGTAGAAGTGAGGTGGGACGGTTTTCAGTCTTCCTGTGTTAGTCTCCGCCCACCAGAAAAACGTGGTTTCTTGTTTGTTTATGGCCCCATACAGTTCATTGAGTGTCAGAATGGAGTTGGCCTGAGGAGGAATGTAGACAGCTGTGATAATTACGATGAGAACTCTCTTGGTAATAAAAGCTTCTGCAGCTTCCCATGAGGTATTCTATATCAGGTGAGAAAAAGCTTGATCTCCTTCTAATTGAAGTAGTACACCGCCGTCCGATCCTGCCTCTGCAAGGAGAAGCCACCAAGTACCACGTGCCTAGCGCCATCATCCAGCCATGCTTCGGCAAGACATATAATGTTGCAGCTTTTCAAGTCTCTATGATAGTAGACTCTCAAACGAAGCTCATCCATCTTATTCTCGAGTGACTTGACATTCGCCAATAGAGCGGAGGGGACCGCTGTTCGGTTTTCTCTTCGCCTCCATTTCACCAGGACTCCACCTTGTCTCCCGCGTTTGTGCCTATAGTGTTTTGGTAGCCCATAGAACAAAGCCCTACCCTGTCACTCACACACACTACTCCCTACCCTGTCACTCACACACACTACTCCCTACCCTGTCACTCACACACACTACTCCCTACCCTGTCACTCACACACACTACCCCCTACCCTGTCACTCACACACACTACCCCCTACCCTGTCACTCACACACACTACCCCCTACCCTGTCACTCACACACACTCCTCCCTACCCTGTCACTCACACACACTACCCCCTACCCTGTCACTCACACACACTCCCCCCTACCCTGTCACTCACACTACCCCCTACCCTGTCACTCACACACAAACAAACACACACACACACACCGCGGCACTACCCCTTTCTACAATTGGAGAAAAAACACTATATACTGTATATGCAGTCCTTCAGCAGTGGTGGAAAGTACTGAAATAAAAATACTTTATAGTACTACTTAAGTCGTTTTTTGGGGTGTCTGTACTTTACTATTTATAGTTTTGAACTTTTGCAACTTTTACTTCACTACATTCCTAATGAATATAATGTTATTTTTACTCCATACATTTTTCCTAACACCCAAAATTACTCATTACATTTTGAACGCTTAGCAGGACAGGAAAATGGTCCAATTCACACAGTTATGAAGAGAACAACCCTGGTCATGTACTGCCTCTGATCTGGTGGACTCACTAAACACGAATTCTTTGTTTGTAAATGATGTCTGAATGTTGCAGTGTTCCCCTGGCTATCAGTAAATAACAAAAACTGTCACACCCTGATCTGTTTCACCTGTCTTTGTGCTTGTCTCCACCCCCCTCCAGGTGTCGCCCATCTTCCCCATTACCCCCTGTGTATTTATACCTGTGTTCTGTTTGTCTGTTGCCAGTTCGTTTTGTTCGTCAAGTGGTTTTCCCCCTTGCTCCTGTCTGTTTCTAGTTCCTGTTTTCTAGTTTTTCCAGTTTTGACCATTCTGTCTGCCCTGAGCCTGAGCCTGCCTGCCGTTCTGTACCTTATGGACTATGATCTGGATTACTGATCTCTGCCTGCCCCCATTCTAGTAATAAACTTCTATTACTTTGACACCGTCTGCATCTGGGTCTGATAATAATGAAATGTCTGTTTTGCTTAATATAAGCAATTTGAAATTATTTTTACTTTTACATTTGATACTTAAGTAGATTTTAAACCAAATACTTTTAGTGGGTGACTTTTTTACTTGAGAAATTTCCTATTAAGGAATCTTTACTCAAGTATGACAATTGGGTACTTTTTTTTACCACTGTCCTTCAGTATATATTTGTCACCCTCCGCCCCGCTCCCACCCCCCTCTCATTTTGGCAGGGGTAGGTTGTTTACTCGACCCAACACGTGCATCTGATGACCTCTGACTTTGAGCCCTGTCACAGTGAGGGCCTCCACATTGGCTGAGGTGAGGGGTCCTCACTGGAATGGAATGGCTAATCATATGTGCCATGCAGCTACTATGTGTAGATTGTGCCCCAGATACAGCTTTGGGGTATTTCGGTAACATAACAATAACGTTTATGATCTTTGTAAACATCTTTTAACCTGTTAGGGCTAGGGGGCAGTATTGACACGGCTGGATAAAAAACATACCCGATTTAATCTGGTTACCACTCCTACCCAGTAACTAGAATATGCATACACTTATTACATATGGATAGAAAACACCCTAAAGTTTCTAAAACTGTTTGAATGGTGTCTTTGAGTATAACAGAACTCAAATGGCAGGTCAAAACCTGAGAGATTCCTTTACAGGAAGTGGCCTGTCTGACCATTTCTTGAACTTCTTTTCCATCTCTATCTTTTACTAAGGATCTCTGCTCTAACGTGACACTTCCCACGTCTTCCATAGGCGCTCAGAGCCCGGGAAAAAACAGAATGTCGTCATCCCAGCCCCAGGCTGAAACACATTATCGCCTTTCTCAAGTGGCCGATCAAGGGACTCTGGGCTTATGCGCGTGACCCGACCGCCCCCGCCTTTGTGATTTTTTTCCTCTGTTTGCCGAAAAGGAGATTCCCTGTCGGAATATTATCGCTTTTCTACGAGAAAAATGGCGTAAAAATTGATTTTAAACAGCGGTTGACATGCTTCGAAGTACGGTAATGGAATATTTAGAATTTTATTGTCACGAATTGCGCCATGCGCGCGACACTTCTTTACCATTTCGGATAGTGTCTGGAACGCACGAACAAAACGCCGCTATTCGGATATAACGATGGATTATTTTGGACCAAACCAACATTTGTTATTGAAGTAGCAGTCCTGGGAGTGCATTCTGACGAAGACAACAAAAGGTAATGAAACTTTTATAATAGTAAATATGATTATGGTGAGTGCTAAACTTGCCGGGTGTCTAAATAGCGAGCCCGTGATGCCTGGGCTATGTACTTAGAATATTGCAAAATGTGCTTTCACCAAAAAGCTATTTTAAAATCGGACATATCGAGTGCATAGAGGAGGTCTGTATCTATAATTCTTAAAATAATTGTTATGCTTTTTGTGAACGTTTATCGTGAGTAATTTAGTAAAATGTTAGCGGATTCCCCGGAAGTTTGCGGGGGGTATGCTAGTTCTGAACGTCACATGCTAATGTAAAAAGCTGTTTTTTGATATAAATATGAACTTGATTGAACAAAACATGCATGTATTGTATAACATAATGTCCTAGGATTGTCATCTGATGAAGATCATCAAAGGTTAGTGCTGCATTTAGCTGTGGTTTGGGTTTATGTGACATTATATGCTAGCTTGAAAAATGGGTGTCTGATTATTTCTGGCTGGGTACTCTGCTGACATAATCTAATGTTTTGCTTTCGTTGTAAAGCCTTTTTGAAATCGGACAGTGTGGTTAGATTAACGAGAGTCTTGTCTTTAAAATGGTGTAAAATAGTCATATGTTTGAGAAATTGAAGTAATAGCATTTCTAAGGTATTTGAATATCGCGCCACGGGATTACACTGGCTGTTGAGTAGGTGGACGCAAGCGTCCCACTGGCCCAGAGAGGTTAATTGAAATGCATTCCAGGTGACTACCTCATGAAACTGGTTGAGAGAATGCTAAGAGTGTGCAAAGCTGTCATCAAGGCAAAGGGTGGGTACTTTGAAGAATCTCAAATATAAAATGTATTTTGATTTGTTTAACACTTTTTTTGGTTACTACATGATTCCATATGTGTATTTCATAGTTTTGATGTCTTCACTATTATTCTACAATGTAGAACATAATACAAAATGAAGAAAAACCCTGGAATGAGTAGGTGTGTCCAAACTTTTGACTGGTACTGTATATAGTGTACCTGAACTTGTCCAATAGAAACTCTTGTTTGCAACTGTTGGACTAATGATTCCACCCTAGCTCAGCTAGATGCAAACTAGATTGTGCAAGGTGTCAATGAATGTGTCACTGTCTGTCACCTTGATTAGTCAAAAATTATCTCGACCTGTGCACACCTATGTTGTAAACTTTCATTTGTAGGTTAGGTTGTAGAAACTTCATGATGGGTATAGGGAGCATTTTAGTATCATGTACTGTAGTACAGTGGTCCCCAACCCCCGGGCCGCGGACCGGTACCGGTCTGTGGGTCATTTGGTACCAGGCCGCAGAGAAAGAATAAATAACTTACATTCTTTCCGTTTTATTATTATCTGAGTCTGAACGATGTTTTATTTTGAAAAATGACTGGATTCCCTCTGTTACATCCGTCTGTGACTCACTCTTGTCGCTTGTCTCGGTCACGTGATACGTTGCCGCTAAAATTAAACCCACAAGCTAGCAAAATGAGTAAAAACAAACGTCTTTGGAAAGTTTCTTTGCGAAGTGGAAAAGGCCCAGTGAGGAGACAGAAGAGCCTACGACTTCCAAGAAAAAGAAAGCTGCATTTAACAGGCAATACCAGGAGTCCTACTTAAAATATGGATTTATCGCGACAGGTGATTCCCGCGCACCAAAGCCCGCTCTGCATAATTTGCGGCGACCGGCTCTCTAATGAGGCAATGAAGCCTTCAAAACTTCTTCGACACTTGGAGACCAAGCACCCTGCATTAAAAGACAAGCCTTCGGAGTATTTTGAAAGAAAAAAGCATGAACAAGAAGGACAGAAGCAATTACTGAGAGCCACCACATCAACAAATGCGAGTGCACTGAGAGCATCATACTTGGTGGCTAATCGTATTGCTAAGGCTAAGAAGCCATTCACCATTGGTGAAGAATTGATCCTGCCCGCCACTAAAGACATTTGCCGTGAACTTCTAGGAGAGGCTGCGGTTAAAAAGAGCACAGGTGCCTCTTTCGGCTACCACCATCACTCGGCGCATTGAGGAAATAGCAGAGGACATTGAGACACTTGTTGGAGAGGATTAATACATCACCGTAGTACGCACTCCAGGTTGACGAGTCTACAGAAATTGACAACGCAATACTACTTGTTTATGTGCGATATCTTTATCAGGAGGATGTGCATGAGGATATGTTATGTGCACTATCGTTGCCAACCAAAACCACAGCCGCAGAACTATTCAAGTCGCTGGATGATTATATATCAGGAAAACTGAAATGGTCCTTTTGTGTCGGCATATGCACAGATGGAGCTGCTGCCATGACCGGACGGCTCTCTGGTTTAACTACTCGGATTAAGGAGGTTGCACCTGAATGTGAGTCTACGCATTGTGTCATTCACAGGGAAATGCTGGCTAGCCGAAAAATACCACCGGAACTTAACAGCGTATTGAATGATGTCGTTAAAGTTATTAACCACATCAAAGCACAAGCCCTTAACTCGCGCCTGTTCGAGCAGCTTTGTGAGGAGATGAACGCGGAGCACAGACACCTTCTCTTATACACAGAAATAAGATGGTTATCCCGAGGCAGATCGCTGGCCAGAGTGTTTGAATTACGAGAGCCGCTGCAGAGATTTCTCTCAGAAAAAAGTCACCGCTGGCAGCACATTTCAGTGACGAGGAATGGGTCGCAAAACTCGCTTACTTGTGCGACATATTCAACCTGCTCAATGAACTCATCGGTCACTTCAGGGGAAAATGACAACTGTCTTCAAGTTGGCAGATAAAGTAGCTGCATTTAAAGCCAAACTGGATTTGTGGGGATGGCGCGTGAACAAAGGTATATTTGACATGTTTCAAACATTCGCGGGGATTTTGGAAGAGACTGAGCCCAAGCCTTCATTGTCCCAGCTGGTGCACGATCCCCTGTCTTTGCTTTTAAAAGAGTTTGAGCGCTACTTCCCAACCACAAAAGACCCACGAACTGCCAAGGAATGGATCCATGACCCATTTGTCAACAAACCAGGTGAATCCAGCATGTCTATGCAAGAAGATCAACTGCTGGAGATCGCAAATGACGGCGGCCTTAAAAGTATGTTCGAGACAACAACTCTGCGGGTGTTCTGGATTAAAGTCACGGCAGAATAACCCTGAGATCGCCACAACAGCACTGAAAACCCTGTTGCCATTTCTGACATCCTATTTGTGTGAAGCGGGATTTTCTGCAGTGACAGCAACCAAAACAAAATGAGTAGTAGACTGGACATAAGCAACACACTTCGGGTGTCATTGTCCCTCATTACCCCTAGATGGGACCGTCTCGTTGCAGAGAAACAAGCTCAGGGCTCACACTGATTTAGCGTTATGGTGAGTTGTATTTTTCATGCACTTTCTATTTGTTTTTGTGTTGTATCTTATTAAGGCATGTTTAAACGTTACCATAGCGACCAGAGAGTGTTAGGGGGCAGAGAAGATGTTACTCATGTTATGTTGTTGGTGCGACGTTACGAGGACGCACAGTGGATTCATGTTTATTATTATATTTAAAAAATACCACCGTTTTTATGCCGGTCGTATCATTTTATTTTGTGTATTTATCCGCCACACCTTAAATGCCGGTCGGTGAAAATATTGTCTGACATTAAACCGGTCCGTGGCCCAAAAAAGGTTGGGGACCGCTGCTGTAGTAGCCTAAACCTATCGATGTTATGTTGAACTGGGTGAATGGAATATGAATGACTGTCTTCCAATACACTGTAATAGAAATAAGGCCAGGCTCCTGAAAACAAGAAATCCTCCCTCAACTTAAAGGCACTGACCCCCACTGGAGTACATCTACTGTATGTTATCTGGCTATGCACCATGCTATTGGCTGTAGTTCATTTACCAGACAAGATATGCTTATGTCCTGTGCAATATTTTATATTATATTTTATAGTAAGAAGAATATAATTGAAATTTGAACTCCCATTCAAGAGTGAGTGCGCATATGAAGTGGCTATGTTGAGCATAAAAGTGATCATTTGAAGCAGGTACTATATACTAGATTGTTATTTGGAAATTTGAGTTGTACAATTAAAAAAAAAAAATACTGGTGGAATCTGTCCCGCATTTCTATTTTCAATCATGCAGGGTAGACTGGACAGGGTAGAATAGACAGGGTAGACTAACCGGGTAGACTAGACAGGGTAGACTAGACTAGACAGGCTAGGGTAGACTAGACAGGCTAGGGTAGACTAGACAGGGTAGTCGGGGTAGACTAGACAGGGTAGTCGGGGTAGACTAGACAGGGTAGTCGGGGTAGACTAGACAGGGTAGTCGGGGTAGACTAGACAGGGTAGTCGGGGTAGACTGGGTAGACTAGACTGGGTAGACAGGGTAGACGGCTCCAGTTTCATGGCAGAGCTGTGCTAAATATTAACAGCTCCTCTTTTTAGTTGCAACCATCAAAACTCTGCTTCCACACAGGATTGAATAAAGAAATGTCTTGGTTTATAAGAGCAGTTATTTCCCTCCACCAATCAAACACTGTTCCAGTAGCATGCAGCAAGAAACATGTTTCATTAGTGTTGACAGCCCCTCTCTCTGCTCCAGAAAGGAGAGGAGAAACATGTTTCATTAGTGTTGACAGCCCCTCTCTCTGCTCCAGAAAGGAGAGGAGAAACATGTTTCATTAAAGTGTTGACAGCCCCTCTCTCTGCTCCAGAAAGGAGAGGAGATGGAAACACACAGTGGTGAGATTCTCCAGCTGAAGCTAATGTGTCATACTATTAATTATGACAATATAAAATAAATCCTTATTACTGGCTATTCTAAATCAAATACAAAATGTATTATAGTTGTAGGCTAACTCTGTAAGCCGAACTGCACAGTCAATGAACCAACAGCATGGACTAGGTCTATACGTTCTAACCCAGACTCATGGATAGAGAGGTTGGAGCGTAGCATAAGGTAACCAGTCCATCCAGTATGCATAATACAGTCCACACTCAAAGGCCATTACTAGAATCAGTTTAATTTTGGAGTATATGCTCTATCAATTATGTACCAAAGACATCTTAAATACTGGATATTTTTGATTAAATTAGCATTTGATGTCAGAGTGATTAGAGGGACAATAGAGCGCTGAGTACCAGGCCATTAGCGACCTAACAGTCAGGGTTACCGTGGTAGAGTCAGTCAGGGTTACAGTCAGGGTTACCGTGGTAGAGTCAGTCAGGGTTACCGTGGTAGAGTCAGTCAGGGTTACCGTGGTAGAGTCAGTCAGGGTTACCGTGGTAGAGTCAGTCAGGGTTACAGTCAGGGTTACCGTGGTAGAGTCAGTCAGGGTTACAGTCAGGGTTACCGTGGTAGAGTCAGTCAGGGTTACAGTCAGAGTTACCGTGGTAGAGTCAGTCAGGGTTAAAGTCAGGGTTACCGTGGTAGAGTCAGTCAGGGTTACAGTCAGGGTTACCGTGATAGAGTCAGTCAGGGTTACAGTCAGGGTTACCGTGGTAGAGTCAGTCAGGGTTACAGTCAGTTACCGTGGTAGAGTCAGTCAGTGTTACAGTCAGGGTTACCGTGGTAGAGTCAGTCAGGGTTACAGTCAGTTACCGTGGTAGAGTCAGTCAGTGTTACAGTCAGGGTTACCGTGGTAGAGTCAGTCAGGGTTACAGTCAGTTACCGTGGTAGAGTCAGTCAGTGTTACAGTCAGGGTTACCGTGGTAGAGTCAGTCAGGGTTACAGTCAGATAACTAACATTATCCTCTCTCTGTCTCTATGCCCTTCTCAGCTATCTCTCTGTCTGCCCCCCTTCTCTCTCTATACCTTTCCCCTCTCTGCTTCTTTGTTATTCAGTAATCACTCATCGCCTCACTGTTCTGTGTGTATCCTGGTTCCCCTCTCTCCTGTGTGGCTGGTAGCCTGCTAGGTAAGTTGGGCCCCTGGCCCAGGGCCACACAGTCTGATGGTTGTGAGCACTAATAGAATATTAGCCTGCTACGCTAGCTTCCTCGCCCCACACTCCCTCTCATCTCAGTGCTCCGTCCGTCCGTCTGTGTGGCGCTGCCAGGGCCATCTGTCTCCCCAACGCCAGGCACGTTTAGCCAGCCAGACGCCAGTTTATTCCCCTGGAACGCCAGGTAGACAGAGGCTGTCACGATCGTCGTAATGAGCGGACCAAGGCGCAGCGTGAGTATAGTTCCACATATTTTTAATCTCCGTGAAACAAACAAAACAAGAAACACCACAACGTGAAGTCATGCCGTGTGCACACAGGCAACTAAACACAAATAATATCCCACAAAACACAGGTGGGGAAATGGCTACCTAAATATGATCCCCAATCAGAGGCAACGATAAACAGCTGCCTCTAATTGGGAACCATATTAGCAGCAACATAGAAATAGACATAGTAGATCACCCCCTAGTCACGCCTTGACCTACTACACCATAGAGAACCAAGGGCTCTCTATGGTCAGGGCGTGACAGAGGCTTAGGAGTTGTGTCTGGGAGCCTTCAGATAGGAGACTACAGGAGGGAACACAGAGGACTGTAGTTTTCCTAGGATGACGGTTTATTTATGTCATGGTAGTTCAGTGGGGGATCTGAAATTCTTGTGTGTAGTTTGTGTCTCTCGTGTAAGTCTGTGATGAAGGGTGCATATGTGCCTGTGAATATGCCTGTATTTCTATTCTGTCCATTTGCTTTGCTGATTACATCTTCAACAGAACCACCTTTGTATGGCAGCAGATCACCATCACTTCTATAAGAAGTTATTACTGATAGAAAGGATAAAAGAGGTGTCCTCTATCAAACGCCGTCTCCTCCTTCTCTCCTCATTAGGTATACAGTCGCTGAAGACTCCGGGCTGCGGACCGTCGCCGGAGACTCCGGGCTGCGGACCGTCGCCGGAGACTCCGGGCTGCGGACCGTCGCCGGAGACTGCGGGCTGCGGACCGTCGCCGGAGACTCCGGGCTGCGGACCGTCGCCGGAGACTCCGGGCTGCGGACCGTCGCCGGAAGCTCTGGACTGAGGAGTGTCGCTGGTGGCCTGGTGCGTGGGGCTGGCATAGGAAGCGCCAGACTAGTAACACGCACCTCAGTGCAAGGAGGAGGCACAGGACGTACTGGGCTCCGGAGGTCTGGAGCTTAGAGCTGGCACATCCCGTCCTGGCTGAATGGTGATTTGAGCCAAGCAAGGGCAGAGCGCCGGCACAGGACGAACTGGGCTGTGCTGGTGAAAGGGGGGTACCGTGCGTAGAGCAGGCGCAGGGTAACCTGGACCGAAGACACGCACTGGAGACCAGATACGCTGAACCGGCGCACTTCTACTTGGCTGACGGCCAACTCTAGCACGGCAACGGTGAGGAGCTTGCACAGGGCTGTGAGTGCGCACTGGCGACACAGTGCGCACCACCGCATAACACTGTGCTTGCTCGGTCACTCGCTCCCCACAGTAAGCACGGGGAGTTGGCTCAGGTCTTAAAATCGCCTTAGCTAATCTGCCCATGTGCCCCCCCCCAAAAAATGTTTCAATGCTGCCTCTCGTCCTTGCCTCTTGGTGGATATAGCGCCTCATAGTATCGCCGCTCTGCTCTTGCTGCCTCGATCTCCTCCTTCGGAAGGCGATACTCCCCAGCCTGCCTCCAGGGTCCTTTCCCATCTCATATCTCCTCCCAAGTCCACGACTCCAAGTACTTCTCCTCACGCCGCTTGGTCGTTTTAGGATGGGTGACTCTGTCACGGCTGTTCAAATGATCGGACCAAAATGCAGCGTCGGTTTCGTTCCACATATTTATTAGATAGTGAAACTAAATGCAAATAACAAAGTAAACTTAAGGACAAAACAACAAACCGTGACGCAGGAGGAACAAACACACTCACAAAATATAATCACCCACAAAACACAAGTGGGACAAACATCAACTTAAATATGGCCTCCAATTAGAGACAACGACAACCGGCTGCCTCTAACTGGAGGTCATGCCAAACAAAAACCAACCTAGAATAACAAAACTAGAAACTAAACATAGAAATACAAAAATGGACAAACACCCCCTGTCACGCCCTGACCTACTCTACCGTAGAAAATAACAACTTACTATGGTCAGGACGTGACACTGATATAATGTATCTGGAGCCCTGAGCTGATACAATGTATCTGGAGCCCTGAGCCCTGAGCTGATATAATGAATCTGGAGCCCTGAGCTGATATAATGTATCTGGAGCCCTGAGCCCTGAGCTGATATAATGAATCTGGAGCCCTGAGCTGATATAATGTATCTGGAGCCCTGAGCTGATATAATGTATCTGGAGCCCTGAGCCCTGAGCTGATATAATGTATCTGGAGCCCTGAGCTGATATAATGAATCTGGAGCCCTGAGCTGATATAATGAATCTGGAGCCCTGAGCTGATATAATGTATCTGGAGCCCTGAGCTGATATAATGTATCTGGAGCCCTGAGCTGATATAATGTATCTGGAGCCCTGAGCCCTGAGCTGATATAATGTATCTGGAGCCCTGAGCCCTGAGCTGATATAATGTATCTGGAGCCCTGAGCTGATATAATGAATCTGGAGCCCTGAGCTGATATAATGTATCTGGAGCCCCGAGCCCTGAGCTGAAATAATGTATCTGGAGCCCTGAGCCCTGAGCTGATATAATGAATCTGGAGCCCTGAGCCCTGAGCTGATATAATGAATCTGGAGCCCTGAGCCCTGAGCTGAAATAATGTATCTGGAGCCCTGAGCCCTGAGCTGATATAATGTATCTGGAGCCCTGAGCCCTGAGCTGATATAATGAATCTGGAGCCCTGAGCTGATATAATGTATCTGGAGCCCTGAGCTGATATAATGTATCTGGAGCCCTGAGCTGATATAATATATCTGGAGCCCTGAGCTGATATAATGTATCTGGAGCCCTGAGCTGATATAATGTATCTGGAGTCCTGAGCCCTGAGCTGATATAATGTATCTGGAGCCCTGAGCTGATATAATGAATCTGGAGCCCTGAGCTGATATAATGTATCTGGAGCCCTGAGCCCTGAGCTGATATAATGTATCTGGAGCCCTGAGCTGATATAATGTATCTGGAGCCCTGAGCCCTGAGCTGATATAATGTATCTGGAGCCCTGAGCTGATATAATGTATCTGGAGCCCTGAGCTGATATAATGTATCTGGAGCCCTGAGCTGATATAATGTATCTGGAGCCCTGAGCTGATATAATGAATCTGGAGCCCTGAGCTGATATAATGTATCTGGAGCCCTGAGCCCTGAGCTGATATAATGTATCTGGAGCCCTGAGCCCTGAGCTGATATAATGTATCTGGAGCCCTGAGCTGATATAATGTATCTGGAGCCCTGTGCTGATATAATGTATCTGGAGCCCTGAGCCCTGAGCTGATATAATGTATCTGGAGCCCTGAGCTGATATAATGTATCTGGAGCCCTGAGCCCTGAGCTGATATAATGTATCTGGAGCCCTGAGCTGATATAATGAATTTGGAGCCCTGAGCTGATATAATGTATCTGGAGCCCTGAGCCCTGAGCTGATATAATGTATAGAAATGGTAGAAATGGTAGGATAAATTGTACGCTTCCCCAAACTCACACACTCTGCCTATGAAGTCTTTATAAAACAATTGCCAATTTCCATGGTCGAATTTTGCCTGTAGGCTACTTTGAAGCAAGATAAGACATGCCTCATAATATGAAAGAAAAAATTCAGATTTAATTAAACAATATGTTTTCATTCCAGCTCACATTGTAAAGTGGTGGGTGATGCCTGATAGCCTGTCTCCTGCACTGGAATGGTGAATGGGAGGCTTCAATTAGCCAGTGGAGAAATACACATGGCTCATTGTTGGCAATGAATGGGCTGATAGAAGCATGTTTTACTCCAGCAGCAACCAGCTGAGGAGCTGCAGGAGAAACCTGATCATAACAGGCTCTGTGTGATAGTTGTGTTGGATAAATAAGATACATGATGACTAGCGAAAATACACACAGGACAATTTAATAAAAGTATGCTAATTAACCTGTAGTCCGATAAGCATGACAGTCAAATGTATTTACATCCACTGGTAATTCCATCAATGAATAAAAGTATTATTTTGCTATGTGTTTTTTTGTTCTTGTCCCGGTCGTTTTGGTAACAGTTTTATTTATCGTCTTTTCGGTATATCGCCCAAGTCTAGTCAGAACATGGTAAACCATAGTCACCATCTGTTCATACTGTGTGGTGTTGGGATGGTGAGCATTCTCCCCCCTCACCCCCCTCTCTCTGTCTCTCTCTTACCTTCCTTCTCGCTGTCACCCTGTGAGGTTGGTGGTGCTGGGCTGTTCTACTGATAAGGTGAGACAGACAGGTACACTGATAAGAGATCTGATCTAGTCTAGAGTTAACACAGATCTACGCTGCTGAAGCAGGAGATTATATCAACACCGTCAGCGACACACCTGTAATGCTACTGTAGATGTACAGATCCCAGGATCAGCTGATCAACATCAATGCTTCTCAGATGCTGTTTGATTCAGTCAGTACTCAGCTATAAATGGAGAATCCTTCATATCTCCTTTCTCTTTTTGTAGCTGGGCAATCCACAGCTAAAGAATGAGGATTTGAGGATAGTTTTTGAATTAGATTAGACTCCATATCTCTCATTGTCTTTATATGAGTGCAGTAGCAGTGTGTGGGTAAAATCACTGGGAAAGCCAAGCCAGGGGAAAAAAGCCATATTACTACCTATGTGTTGTGATAATTGTGTTGTTTGCTGTATAACCTGTTAGTCCATATGCCTTTCGGCCTGAGGCCGAGACAGTAAGACACAGTGGCAGAATAAATTCAACCACACCTTTTGTTTCATCACAAAACCGAGAGCAACATCTGTCCGGTCCACAAAACATATCCCATGTAACAACCAGTTACTGCACGTCCCAAAGAAAACAGGATCTGCTTCCACTATGCCAGCATCATTTCAACTTCATCTAATCACCTGTTTAATCTAATACAGTGACAACTAAAAGATACCAAAACATGATTTAGTCTAATCAGCGTAAGCTAAATATGGTGTGGCTGTCCATGGTACTGATTTATGTGTGCAAGTAGAAACGATATGTTGACTCGCCCTACTTGAAGAGAAACGCAAATGCCATCCTCCTCTCTTTCATGTTGCTGAAACGGTCTATGACTCTATCATACAGTACATGCTTTTAGGCTACCTGGCTAAAATGCTTCCTCGCTAACCTAACTTCCTTTCATGGACAATGATGAGCCAGCTAGTTAACATCAGCCTACTAGCTACATGTTGAACTTCCATCCTCTCAGGCCAGAGGCACAATGTATGAATTTATGGTTGGATCAGAATCGCAATCATAGTCATTGGCCAGTACGGATAATTAAGTAAAACCACAAGTCCAAATCCCTATCTCCATCCATGGCTAATTTAGGAAAGGGACAATTTTAGCTAGCTATCCACCGGAGGACAATGATACAATGAGATATAACTATTCAAGTTTTTTCATCAATGACGTTTTCCTTTGATGTAATGTGATTGGTGTGAAGCCAAATCCAAACTGGCTTCCATTGACACTTTTCTTTGATTCGCCAGGACCATTCACATTTATAGTTTTTTTATAGATGGGCAACACATACTGAGACAGAGGGGCGCTGGTTCGCTTTCTTGGATGCCTTCTCTGGTGAGGTACATTCAGCCTCTTGGATGCCTTCTCTGGTGAGGTACATTCAGCCTCTTGGATGCGGTACGCTCTCTCTGGTGAGGTACATTCAGCCTCTTGGATGCGGTACGCTCTCTCTGGTGAGGTACATTCAGCCTCTTGGATGCGGTACGCTCTCTCTGGTGAGGTACATTCAGCCTCTTGGATGCGGTACGCTCTCTCTGGTGAGGTACATTCAGCCTCTTGGATGCGGTACGCTCTCTCTGGTGAGGTACATTCAGCCTCTTGCATGCGATACGCTCTCTCTGGTGAGGTACATTCAGCCTCTTGCGAATTAAAGGAAAATTCGGAAAGATAAATAATTGTGTTTTTTTCTGTGTACATTTTTTGGGGAAGCCTGGCTTCCCTTGGCATCCACTGTCTGTGTGATAATGATCAGTCAGAGAGATTTGTTTAATCGAGCTGCTGAAAATCAAATCAAATTTTATTAGTCATGTGCTTCGAATACAACAGACATTACAGTGAAATGCTTACTTACGAGCCCATAACCATCAATGCAGTTTCAAAAAAATAATAAAAGTAACAAGTAATTAAAGTGGAGCAGTGAAATAATAATAATAGTGAGACTATATATGAGAGGGGGTCAAATACTTATTTCCTTCATTAAAATGCAAATCAATTTATAACATTTTTGACATGCATTTTTCTGGATTTTTTTTGTTATTCTGTCTCTCACTGTTCAAATAAACCTACCATTAAAACTATAGACTGATCCTTTCTTTGTCAGTGGGCAAACGTACAAAATCAGCAGGCGATCAAATACTTTTTTCCCTCACTGTACATGTTTTTTATTTTAATTTAATTTTTTGAAGGGGTATGCACATGTCGTGTCTTTGGGGGTACCATTAAACTGAAGATATGTTTATCAATTAGCTCCCTGTAATTATTATCAGGCGATTAAACTGATTAATCGTTTAATTGTAATTAACTAGGAGATCGGGGCACCAAGGAGAATATTCAGATTACAAAGCTATAATTTTCCTAATATAACTTTCCTATACTATAATATTATATTCTATTATAGTATAGGCCGATTATCTCCTAGTTTAAATGGTGTATTTACCTCTAGTCCAGTCTCATTCCAAACGTCGTAAATTGTTGTATCTGCACGAACCCAGTCTTTACTAAAATCATCCATACATCAATTGTCTTAAAATCATTTATTTACTACACTAAGTAATTAACAGAAACACATACACACAGTAATTATCGTCACAAAGGATTGGTATAGTAATGTGCCCTACTGGCTAACAAGCATGGCTGGTCTGTTAGACAATGGGTCATAAACGGTCAGCTGAGAAGTTTACACAGAAGCATTAATATTAACAATTGACAATTGAAGGCTCACTCATTCGGGAACAATTGCAATCAATATATATATTTACGCTCATGTGTCGTCGTGATCCTTGTTCGAGAGTTCTGTTCTGTTGGGGAGTTTTGTCCGCGTCTCTCTCTCTCTCTCTCTCTCTCTCTCGGTTAGAATGGATCTTTCAGAGCGACATTCATTAATGTCGTCATAGAATGGTTGTTTCGTTGGTCTTCGCGTTCGATGATATAATTTACTTAGCTGCAGACTAATAATTAATATCAAAGACTTGTTCTTATTCTGTCGGTATCAATAGTCTAAAAGTTAACCACGTGGTATGGTTCACTTTCAGTAGAGTACTTGGATGGTCAAACCTCTGGCCATAGAGTGTAGGCCTGGTCTGGAGAAATGTAAATCAGGGAGTGTTTTATAGTGCCCATAGAACAGCTTGTCAAATGACGCCTGGTCCTGTATGGGTGTTGGGTGATGGTACAAAGGGGAGGGGGGTCAACTGTCCTTCCTGTACCCAAAGAGGCCAACGTCATGACACACATGTTGGTAGAGTTATTAAAATGACTATGCATAGATGACAACAGAGAGTAGCAGTGGTGTAAAGAAGGGGTGAGGGCGGCACTGCAAATAGTCTGGGTAGCCATTTTACTAGATGTTCAGGAGTCTTATTGCTTGGGAGCAGAAGCTGATTAGAAGCCTCTTGGACCTAGACTTGATGCTCCGGTACCCTTGCCGTTAGAGGTCGACCGATTATGATTTTTTTTCAACGCCGATACCGATTATTGGCGGGCCAAAAAAGCCGATACCGATTTAATTTAACATTTTTTTTGCTGTTGCAATTATTTGTATTTATTTATTTGTAATAATGACAATTACAACAATACTGAATGAACACTTATTTTAACTTAATATAATACATCAATAAAATCAATTTAGCCTCAACTAAATAATGAAACATGTTCAATTTGGTTTAAATAATGCAAAAACAAAGTGTTGGAGAAGAAAGTAAAAGTGCAATATGTGCCATGTAAGAAAGCGAACGTTTAAGTTCCTTGCTCAGAACATGGGAACATATGAAAGCTGGTGGTTCCTTTTAACATGAGTCTTCAATATTCCCAGGTAAGAAGTTTTAGGTTGTAGTTATTATAGGAATTATAGGACTATTTCTCTCTATGCGATTTTGTATTTCATATACCTTTTGACTATTGGATGTTCTTATAGGCACTTTAGTATTGCCAGTGTAACAGTATAGCTTCCGTCCCTCTCCTCGCTCCTACCTGGGCTCGAACCAGGAACACATCGACAACAGCCACCCACGAAGCAGCGCTACCCATGCAGAGCAAGGGGAACAACTACTCCAAGTCTCAGAGCGAGTGACGTTTGAAATGCTATTAGCGAAAGAAAGGCATTGATGTTTATGGTTAGGTACATTGGTGCAACGACAGTGCTTTTTTCGCAAATGCGCTTGTTAAATCATCACCCGTTTGTCGAAGTAGGCTGTGATTCGATGAGAAATTAACAGGCACCGCATCGATTATATGCAACGCAGGACACGTTAGAAAAACTAGTAATATCATCAACCATGTGTAGTTAACTAGTGATTATGTTAAGATTGATAGTTTTTTATAAGATAAGTTTAATGCTAGCTAGCAACTTACCTTGGCTCCTTGCTGCCCTCGTGTAACAGGTAGTCAGCCTGCCATGCAGGCTCCTCGTGGAGTGCAATGTAAGGCAGGTGGTTAGAGCGTTGGACTAGTAACCGGAAGGTTGCAAAAACGAATCCCCGAATCCCCCCTGAACAAGGCAGTTAACCCCCGTTCCTAGGTCGTCATTGAAAATAAGAATGTGTTCTTAATCTGACTTGCCTAGTTAAATAAAGGTGTAAAAAAATTGGCAAATCAGTGGCCAAAAATACTGATTACCGATTGTTATGAAAACTTGAAATCGGCCCTAATTAATCGTTCGACCTCTACTTGCCGTGGGGTAGCAGAGAGAACAGTCTATGACTAGGGTGGCTGGAGTCTTTGACAATTTTTAGGGCCTTCCTCTGACACCGCCTGGTATAGAGGTCCTGGATGGCAGGAAGCTTGGCCCCGGTGATGTACTGGGCTGTTCGCACTACTCTCTGTAGTGCGTTGCGGTCGGAGGCCGAGCAGTTGCCGTACCAGGCAGTGATGCAGCTGTAGAACCTTTTGAGGATCTGAGGACCCATGCCAAATCTTTTCAGTCTCCTGAGGGGGAATAGGTTTTGTCGTGCCCTCTTCACGACTGTCTTGGTGTGCTTGGACCATGTTAGTTTGTTGTTGATTTGGACACCAAGGAACTTGAAGCTCTCAACCTGCTCCACTGCAGCCCCGTCGATGAGAATGGGGGCGTGCTCGGTCCTCTTTTTTCTGTAGTCCACAATCATCTCCTTTGTCTTGATCACGTTGAGGGAGAGGTTGTTGTCCTGGCACCACATTGCCAGGTCTCTGGCCTGCTCCCTATAGGCTGTCTCGTCGTTGTCGGTGATCAGGCCTACCACTGTTGTGTCATCGGCAAATTTAATGATAGTGTTAGAGTCGTGCCTGGCCATGCAGTCATGAGTGAACAGGGAGTACAGGAGGGGACTGAGCACGCACCCCTGAGGAGCCCCTGTGTTGAGGATCAGCGTGGCGGATGTGTTGTTACCTACCCTTACCACCTGGGGGCGGCCCGTCAGGAAGTCAAGGATCCAGTTGCAGAGAGAGGTGTTTAGTCCCAGGGACCTTAGCTTATTGATGAGCTTTGAGGCCACTATGGTGTTGAACGCTGAGCTGTAGTCAATGAATAACATTTTCACATAGGTGTTCCTTTTGTCCAGGTGGGAAAGGGCAGTGTGGAGTGCAATGGAGATTGCATCATCTGTGGATCTGTTGGGGGGGTATGCAAATTAGAGTGGGTCTAGTGTTTCTGGGATGATGGTGTTGATGTGAGCCATGACCAGCCTTTCAAAGCACTTCATGGCTACAGCCGTGAGTGCTACGGGTCGGTAGTCGTTTAGGCAGGTTACCTTAGTGTTCTTGGGCACAGGGACTATGGTGTCATGCTTAAACATGTTGGTATTACAGACTCGGACAGGGATAGGTTGAAAATGTCAGTGAAGACACTTGCCAGTTGGTCAGCGCATGCTCGCAGTACACGTCCTGGTAATCCGTCTGGCCCTGCGGCCTTGTGAATGTTGACTTGTTTAAAGGTCTTACATTGGCTGCGGAGAGCGTGATCACACAGTCTTCTGGAACAGCTGGTGCTCTCATGCATGTTTCAGTGTTATTTGCCTCGAAGCGAGCATAGAAGTAGTTTAGCTCGTCTGGTAGGCTTGTGTCACTGGGCAGCTCTCGGCTGTGTTTCCCTTTTGTAGTCTGTAGTGGTTTGCAAGCCCTGCCACATCCGACGAGCGTCAGAGCCGGTGTAGTACGATTCAATCTTAATCTTGCATTGACGCTTTGCCTGTTTGATGGTTCGTCGGAGGGCATAGCGGGATTTCTTATAAGCTTCCGGGTTAGAGTCCCGCTCCTTGAAAGAGGCAGCTCTAGCCTTTATCTCAGTGCGGATGCTGCCTGTAATCCATGGCTTCTGGTTGGGGTATGTACCAACCAGACAACTGTACGTACAGTCACTGTGGGGACGACGTCATCAATGCACGTATTGATGAAGCCAGTGACTGATGTGGTGTACTCCACAATGCCATTGGAGGAATCCCGGAACATATTCCATTCTGTGCTAGCAAAACAGTCCTGTAGCTTAGCATCTTCTTCATCTGACCACTTTTTTTTATTGATCTATTCACTGGTGCTTCCTGCTTTAATTTTTGCTTGTAAGCAGGAATCAGGAGGATAGAATTATGCTTTGATTTGCCAAATGGAGGGTGAGGGAGAGCTTTGTATGCGCCTCTGTGTGTGGAGTAAAGGTGGTCCAGAGTTCTTTTCCCTCTGGTTGCACATTTAACATGCTGGTAAAAATTTGGTAAAATACATTTAAGTTTCCCTGCATTAAAGTCCCCGGCTACTAGTAGCGCCGCCTCTGGGTGAGCATTTCTTGTTTGCTTAATGGTGGAATAGACCTCATTCAATGTTGTCTTAGTGCCAGCCTGTGACTGAGGTGGTATGTAAACAGCTACGAAGAATACAGATGAAAACTCTCAGTAGATAGTGTGGTCTACAGCTTATCATGAGATATTCTACCTCAGGCGAGCAATAGCTTGAGACTTCCTTAGATATCGTGCACCAGCTGTTGTTTACAAGAATACATAGACTGCCGCCCCTTGTCTTACCAGACGCCGCTGTTCTATCCTGCCGGTACATCGTGTAACCAGCCAGCTGTATGTTGATAGTCGTCGTCGTTCAGCCACGACTCTGTGAAGCATAAAATATTCCAGTTTTTAATATCCCCTTGGTAGTTTAATCTCCTGCGTAACTGCACTTTTGATAGCAGAATGGAGGAAGTGGGGGTTTATTCGATCGCCTACGAATTCTCAGAAGGCAGCCTGACCTTCGCCCCCTCTTTCTCCGCCTCCTCTTCACGCAGATCACGGGGATCGGGGCCTGTTCCTGAGGAAGTAGTGTATCCTTCGCGTCGGGCTCGTCAGAGTCGTGAAAGAAAAAAAGGATTCTGCCAGTCCGTGGTGAGTAATCACAGTTCTGATGTCTAGAAGTTATTTTCGGTCATAAGAGACGGTAGCGGCAACATTATGTACAAAATAAGTTTAAAAAATAAACATCGCAAATAGACGAACACAAAAACACAATCGGCTCGGCGCACGTCAAACGTCTGCCATCCTCTCTGGCGCCATCTTAAGACTGTTAGTTGGAGCTCCTGTTTGGTCTGTTTGGTCTAGTTGTGTGAGACCTGCTGGCTTTACGGCTTCCCTCTTCATTCTCTTAGTCTCTTACTCTCCCTCTCTCTCTCTCTCTCTCTCTCTCTCTCTCTCTCTCTCTCTCTCTCTCTCTCTCTCTCTTCCTCCGTCCATATAAGCCAAATTAACGTGTGATCACCTCTAAGTGTGAGTGCCAGATGCAGCGTCCCAGTGTGGCACTGTAGTGACGAGGTGACAAGCCACATTTCATGGACCAGATTAAGCATTTGAAGTTTCTCAAATCCCTTTATGGGTTTCACCCAGAACCCAGTGGCTGCTCTCTCTCCCTCTCTCTCTCTCTCTGTCTCTGTCTCTGTCTCTCTGTGTGTGTGCTGTGTGTGTGTGTGTGTGTGTGTGTGTGTGTGTGTGTGTGTGTGTCATCTTTAGAGCAATGCAGCTAATCCCTCTGGATTGAAACTATGGTGATTCCCTTCATTTCCATTTTGCGCTCCATTTTGCGCTCCATTCTTGTTCTCTTGTCTGTATTTATTCTGACCTCTCCACCAGGGAGCAGCCCATAGCAAACATCCACTGAGTTATTGTTGAATGTAGATCCAGAGTCATGGCTGTTCTAAGTAAGAGGAATCATATAATAGCTGGAGACTGTCTTGAAGTCATGCTGAAGAGACCATCTACAGTGGGAGTCATTCAGTCACACGCACACACACACACACATACATACATGCATACATACATACATACATACATACATACATACATACATACATACATACATACATACATACATACATACATACATACATACATACATACATACAGTTGAAGTCGGAAGTTTACATACACTTAGGCTAGAGTCATTAAAACTCGTTTTTCAACCACTCCACACATTTCTTGTTAATAAACTATAGTTTTTGCAAGTCGGTTAGGACGTCTACTTTGTGCATGACCCAAGTAATTTTTCCAACAATTGTTTGCAGACAGATTATTTCACTTATTATTCTCTGTATCACAATTCCAGTGGGTCAGAAGTTTACGTACACTAAGTTGACTGTGCCTTTAAACAGATTGGAAAATTACAGAAAATTATGTCATGGCTTTAGAAGCTTCTGATAGGCTAATTGATATAATTTGGGTCAATTGGAGGTGTACCTGTGGATGTATTTCAAGGCCTACTTTCAAACTCAGTGCCTCTTTGCTTGACATCATGGGAAAATCAAAATAAATCAGCCAAGACCTCAGAGAAAAATTGTAGACCTCCACAAGTCTGGTTCATCCTTGGGAGCAATTTCCAAACGCCTGAAGGTACCACGTTCATCTGTACAAACAATAGTACGCAAGTATAAACACCATGGGACAACGCAGCCGTCATACTGCTCAGGAAGGAGACGCATTCTGTCTCCTAGAGATGAATGTACTTTGGTGCGAAATGTGCAAATCAATCCCAGAACAACAGCAAAGGACCTTGTGAAGATGCTGAAGGAAACAGGTACAAAAGTATCTATATCCACAGTAAAACGAGTCCTATCTCGACATAACCTGAAAGGCCGCTCAGCAAGGTAGAAGCCACTGCTCCAAAGCCGCAATAAAAAAGCCAGACTACGGTTTGCAACTGCACATGGGGACAAAGATCGTACTTTTTGGAGAAATGTCCTCTTGTCTGATGAAACAAAAATACAGTGGGGGAAAAAAGTATTTGATCCCCTGCTGATTTTGCACGTTTTCCCACTGACAAAGAAATGATCAGTCTATAATTTTAATGGTAGGTTTATTTGAACAGTGAGGGACAGAATAACAACAAAAATATCCAGAAAAACGCATGTCAGAAATGTTATAAATTGATTTGCATTTTAATGAGGGAAATAAGTATTTGACCCCCTCTCAATCAGAAAGATTTCTGGCTCCCAGGTGTCTTTTATACAGGTAACGAGCTGAGATTAGGAGCACACTCTTAAAGGGAGTGCTCCTAACCGCAGCTTGTTACCTGTAAAAAAGACACCTGTCCACAGAAGCAATCAATCAATCAGATTCCAAACTCTCCACCATGGCCAAGACCAAAGAGCTCTCCAAGGATGTCAGGGACAAGATTGTAGACCTACACAAGGCTGGAATGGGCTACAAGACCATCGCCAAGCAGCTTGGTGAGAAGGTGACAACATTTGGTGCGATTATTCGCAAATGGAAGAAACACAAAAGAACTGTCAATATCCCTCGGCCTGGGGCTCCATGCAAGATCTCACCTCGTGGGGTTGCAATGATCATGAGAACGGTGAGGAATCAGCCCAGAACTACACGGGAGGATCTTGTCAATGATCTCAAGGCAGCTGGGACCATAGTCACCAAGAAAACAATTGGTAACACACTACGCCGTGAAGGACTGAAATCCTGATGAGACCAAAATGGAGCTTTTTGGCATCAACTCAACTCACCGTGTTTGGAGGATGAGGAATGCTGCTTATGACCCCAAGAACACCATCCCCACCGTCAAACATGGAGGTGGAAACATTATGCTTTGGGGGTGTTTTTCTGCTAAGGGGACAGGACAACTTCACCGCATCAAAGGGACGATGGACGGGGCCATGTACCGTCAAATCTTGGGTAAGAACCTCCTTCTCTCAGCCAGGGCAATATGGCCAAAACTGTTTGGCCATATTGACCATCATTTTGTTTGGAGGAAAAAGGGGGAGGCTTGTAAGCCGAAGAACACCATCCCAACCGTGAAGCACAGGGGTGGCAGCATCATGTTGTGGGGGTGCTTTGCTGCAGGAGGGACTGGTGCACTTCACAAAATAGATGGCATCATGAGGCAGGAAAATTGTGGATATATTGAATCAACATCTCAAGACATCAGTCATGAAGTTAAAGCTTGGTCGCAAATGGGTCTTCCAAATGGACAATAACCCCAAGCATACTTCCAAAGTTATGGAAAAATGGCTTAAGGATAACAAAGTCAAGGTATTGGAGTGGCCATCACAAAGCCCTGACCTCAATTCTATAGAAAATGTGTGGTCAGAACTGAAAAAGCATGTGCGAGCAAGGAGGCCTAGAAACCTGAATCACTTACACCAGCTCTGTCAGGAGGAATGGGCCAAAATTCACCCAACTTATAGTAGTGTTTGTGCGTGCATCCCTCACACACACGCACACACACACACACACACACCAGGGTCGAAAATCTGATATCAACTTTGGAGGGGACAATTACATGAAATTTTCTCAAGAGCAATTCCTGAGGGGGACACCAAAAGTAGTGCTGTAACACATAGCCTACATTGTAATATGGTAAATGTATATTGAGGAACCAAAGAAATAAGGTGTTTGCCGTACTCCTAACTACCGGTACCCAAAACTACACAACTAATCACAACAGCAATACCATTGCCTTTAACAAATCTTAGTTCAGTCACCAGTTTAAGTTGAGAGTGGGGGTATCCATGGCATTTTCCAATTATGTCAAAAAAATGGAGAACCTTTCATAATGTTGCCAAACAAAGACTCAACAAACTTACCTGAGACTCCGTCTCTGCCAGTCTGTCCCTGCATATCTGTCCCCAACTCTGCTGTCTGTGTGCCATCTGTTGCCTGCTCTGCCTAATGTCATCATTGTGAAACATTTCCATTAGAATTTCATTTCTTTCTTATGAACATTTTATCAACTAGTCTTTGAGATATTAGGCTACTAGGGTTCTTACTTTGCGTTTTGGTGTACTGAAAAATACTCTGATGTCCGTCTTTTTTCTGCCATTTTTTTACCTGGCTGGCTACACACACACACACACACACACACACACACACACACACACACACACACACACACACACACACACACACAGTGTGTAGGTTATTTACAGTAGGAGATGGGCTTCTATCATCTTATCTTCTATCATTCTATATGGGCTTCGATCTAAAAGGTAGCTAGCAAATGTGAAACGGATTTAAATGACAAGAGTTGACAGCTGTATGAGTTCACCATTTACACAACATATGCTGCAAACTTTTGGAATTTTAATAGTTTGTTTAATCTTTGCTATAATCTTTGCTACCCGGGTTAAATAAAGGTGAAATAAAATAAGTAAATAAAAGTTCCCTTGTGACAATTTAGCTTTTGCAATGAGACCATGAAATATATTTAAGACAATGGCAGAAGAGAGTGTAGTTCTGTTCAGTTTATCGCTAACCTTATCACAGGGACTTTGAAGCACTAATTTACATCATCTGCATGCTGATCTTGGAATAAATTGACGATAGCAAAGATTCCATCTTTGACGACGCCACATAAATGGAATAGGTACTAGCTAGCTTAATAGTTAATATTTGCGCGCTAGCTCTGCATATTCAGCTAGTGTGTGTGTGAACCCTGCCAACATAAAACAAAACATTGCTATGGCGCATTGACTGGATGAACCTCATGTCAGTTACGTGCATTGAGTGCTTTTCAGACAGTAGATACGAACCCTCTGTTACCTTGCCAATTAAGGAACTGGCAGTGGATCAAACCATTGTGAGGCAAAGGGCGGGGGGGTCGCAATCTTTTGAAACTTAAAAACGCGCTATTAAGTGTCTATAATCAGCAGAATTGCTTTCATTGCGTATTATTAATATTATTTAAATTACATAGTTATGTTTACAGTGATATATTGGGGGGGACAAATCATATTTTTCCCAGGATGGGGGGGTCGTGTCCCCCCCCGTCCCCCCTGGGATTTCCGCTCCTGACACACACACACACACACACACACACACACACACACACACACACACACACACACACACACACACACAGACACACAGGTTTACAACTAATTTACACCATAACAAGATTAGCCAATTATCTTATCCTATCTATAACAGAGAGTGGAGGAGAACACACACACACATAGGGTTGTGTCATTTGTGTGTCTCATGTTTGGCTTCATTTAAATGTGTATGCTGTAGGCTAAAACTGTCAAATATGCCATGAGGAACCTAACACACACACTTACCGTAAATTCCGGACTATAAGCCGCAACTTTTTCCCCAGGCTTTGAACCTCGCGGCTTAAACAATGACGCGGCTAATATATGGATTTTTCCCGCTTTCAATTTTTTTTCTCCAAAAAAACACATTCTGTGACGTGCTCAGTTTTTTGGCGGCATGAAGCTTTCATCAGACCAATGAAATTGCCGAACGGGTTAAGGTCAAACAACTTTTTTGTTTACTGTTTAGATTAAATCGAGCGCTCTCAAACTTCCCATCATTCTGATTACGGGAGTGATTTTGTCACCCTGATTCCTGGGGGCACAACAAAGTATTTGCAGCCACTCGACATCAGTGTAAATCGTGCATTTAAGGTGGCGCTCCATGTTCAGCGGGAGGCTTGGATGACAAGTGGGGAGAAATCCTTCACTAAAACGGGCCGCATGCGAAGAGCAACTTATGGTCAAGTCTGCCAGTGGGTCCAGACAGCGTGGAGCATTGTCAAAAAATCCACTATCATCAACGGGTTTCGAAAGGCTGGACGGCTGCGTGTTGAAGAGGGCTCAGCGGGGGATTTGCCTCCGGATGAAAGTGACGAGAGCGACAATAAAAACGATCCAATATCGGATGAAGCAATTCTGAGGCTATTCAACTCCGACACCGAAGGAGATGACTTCAGTGGTTTCAGTGCACAGGAGGAGGAAGATAGTGACCAATGACTTTCTTGGTAGGCTACTATTTATTGCTATTTTTTAATTTTTTGTTACAAGCCGTGTTTCGTTAAAGCCTATTTATTTTTGTTACAAGCCGTGTTTCGTTAAAGCCTATTTATTTTTGTTACAAGCCGTGTTTCGTTAAAGCCTGTGTAAAGTTCATTTGTTTCAATGTACCGGTAGGCACCTGCGGCTTATAGACATGTGCGGCTTATTTATGTTCAAAATAATACTTTTTTAAAAATTCAGTGGGTGCGGCTTATATTCAGGTGCGCTCAATAGTCCGGAAATTCCGGTACATATACTTATATATATAATAGAGTGTAGAGCCTATTCTATTTCTGCAGTACACACATACTCACACACTTCGTAGAAAACCTCAGCACTGAAGGTCTTTCACTCTGAGCTGTAGGGACAGTGTGTTCTATACCATTGCTTAGAACTCAGGGACAATCCTTGTCCGGCAGGGTAACCTCATTTTTATAGTTGACATTTATTAATTGTTTGCATTAATTTGAGCTTAACATTGTACATTTTTGAGAATTTTATATGGGGAAATATCAGTTTTTCCCACGTTGGTTCTATGCCCGGAAAGGCCCTTTTCCAGCATTAACTGAAAAAGGATCTTACATTGTTACAAAGTGGGATTAACATTGATTTAATTGTCATTTTCTGTCAACGATCTATACAAAATACTCAGATGTCAAAGTAGAAGAGAAATGCCCTCATTACAGGAAGTACAACCAGACCCCTCATTACAGGAAGTGCAACCAGACCCCTCATTACAGGAAGTCTAACCAGACCCCTCATTACAGGTAGTGCAACCAGACCCCTCATTACAGGTAGTGCAACCAGACCCCTCATTACAGGAAGTGCAACCAGACCCCTCATTACAGGAAGTCTAACCAGACCCCTCATTACAGGAAGTGCAACCAGACCCCTCATTACAGGTAGTGCAACCAGACCCCTCATTACAGGAAGTGCAACCAGACCCCTCATTACAGGTAGTGCAACCAGACACTTGTTGTATTCAGCGCATGTGGCAAATAAAGTTTGATTTGATTTTTGTCTACAATCTTAGGAAAAAGTGTTCCAAAAGGGTTCTTTGGCTGTCCCCATATGAGAACCCTTTTGGGTTCCATGTAGAACTCTCTATAGAAAGGATTCTACATGGAACCCAAAGGGGTTCTACCTGCAACCAAAAAGGGTTATTCAAAGGGTTCTCCTATGGGGACAGCCGAAGAACCCTTTAAGGTTCTAGATAGCACCCTTTGTTTCTAGGACTAAGGAAGCGAAGGAGAGAAATCCCTTCACAATGGCTGAGCTCAGCATTGCCTGGCAACGGCTCACATACACACACATACACATAGTCTAACTCACAAATACCAACACACTCACACATCTCACACATCAGGTTGTGGTTTGGGGCTAACACAATTGCTTTTTCCGGACTTCCAGAACATTCTCCAGCTTCATTATGTAGTGTTTCAGTGTGTGTCAGAGAGATGGAGAGACAGAGGAAGATAGCAGCAGTATTTGTCCCCTGTGTGAGCCTTTCCTACACAAGACATAGAATGTCCACCATGACACTTGGAACTTCATTTCCCATCAGGCCTTTCCCATCAGTCCTGCTCCAGTTCCATGATGCCTGGAACAACTACAAAAAAATCCCTCTCAATCTTTTATGAACTAGTCTAACTGCTGCTTCTCCCTCAGTGGAGAGCACATGAACATCGCTCAACACACTCAGAATAACAGTTCAAATACAAAGCCATGATGTTGGTTGATTATTCTGTGTTAAAGGATTGTAGAGGGAGAGGGAGAGAGGAGGGAGAGAGGAGGGTGAGAGGAGGGAGAGAGGAGGGAGAGAATGAAAGCCAAAGACAACACTCATCTGAACAACACTCATCCTTGATGTGTTTTCAATCCCCCTTTGTTTATTCTCAAGCGGTTATGAATCCATGTTTCTCCCTATTGCTTTTTCATGACGTGACAAAGAAGCTGACAGGGAGAGGAGAGGAGAGGGAGAGGAGAGGAGAGGAGAGGAGAGAGGGAGGAGAGGAGAGGAGAGGAGAGGAGAGGAGAGGAGAGGAGAGGAGAGGAGAGGAGAGGAGAGGACAGGAGAGGAGAGGAGAGAGGGAGGAGAGGAGAGGAGAGGAGAGAGAGAGGGAGGAGAGGAGAGGACAGGAGAGGACAGGAGAGGGACAGGAGAGGACAGGAGAGAGGGAGCAGAGGAGAGGAGAGGACAGGAGAGAGGGAGCAGAGGAGAGGAGAGGACAGGAGAGAGGGAGCAGAGGAGAGGAGAGGAGAGGACTGGAGAGAGGGAGCAGAGGAGAGGAGAGGACAGGAGAGAGGGAGCAGAGGAGAGGAGAGGACAGGAGAGAGGGAGCAGAGGAGAGGAGAGGACAGGAGAGAGGGGGCCAGGAGGGGGGGGGGGGGTGTTGCACTGTTCGAGCCTTTTGCTCTGATTGAAAGAGACAGTGAGAGGCAGTGAGAGGCAGTGAGAGGGAACATCTGTTTGTGGGTTTCAACTGGCCTCCTGTCTATTGCTTTGCCTGTCTGGAAAAAGAATGGCAAAATGAACGCACTTACCCATTTTCCCCTTTCCTCTCCTCCACTACCAGTCAGGGTCATCTGAAACCATAGTGTATGTGGGGTGGTATATGGTGTTCATGTGAAATACAAACTTAGTGACTCAGATGAACCGCCTCTCAAAGACCTTTAAGGACAGACCAGAGAATAGTCTTTCTAGAGACGGGAGCACAGACACTTGTCTTCACACACTTATCACATTCTGTTTGTGTGTGTGTGTGTGTGTGTGTGTGTGTGTGTGTGGGTGGGTGGGTGGGTGGGTGGGTGTGGGTGGGTGGGTGTAGGTGGGTGTGTGTGTGTGGGGGGGTGGGTGTGTGCGTGGCCTAGCCCCAGTAGGCTGGGAGGAGCAGCTGTGTTGATTGGTTTTAGTGCCGAGGGCTTTTCCAAACCCATAACGCCATGTGTTTCAGTGTGTGTGTGTCTATCTATATGTGTGTATATCTATCTATATGTGTGTATATCTATCTATATGTGTGTGTCTATCTATGTGTGTGTCTATCTATATGAGTGTGTGTCTATCTATATGTGTGTGTGTGTCTATCTATATGTGTATATCTATCTATATGTGTATATCTATCTATATGTGTATATCTATCTATATGAGTGTGTGTCTATCTATATGAGTGTGTGTCTATCTACATGAGTGTGTGTCTATCTATATGTGTGTGTGTCTATCTATATGTGTGTGTGTCTATCTATATGTGTATATCTATCTATATGTGTATATCTATCTATATGTGTATATCTATCTATATGTGTGTCTATCTATATGAGTGTGTGTCTATCTATATGAGTGTGTGTCTATCTATATGAGTGTGTGTCTATCTATATGAGTGTGTGTCTATCTATATGAGTGTGTGTCTATCTATATGAGTGTGTGTCTATCTATGTGTGTGTGTGTCTATCTATGTGTGTGTGTGTCTATCTATGTGTGTGTGTGTGTCTATCTATATGAGTGTGTGTCTATCTATGTGTGTGTATCTATCTATCTATCTATGTGTATATCTATCTATGTGTATATCTATCTATATGTGTATATCTATCTATATGTGCTATATGTGTGTGTCTATCTATATGTGTGTGTATATCTATCTATATGTGTATGTCTATCTATATGTGTATATCTATCTATATGTGTGTGTGGGCCCGTGGTGCAGGTGAAATGGTGTGGGGCCCATGGTGCAGGTGAAATGGTGTGGGCCCGGGGCGGGGGGGGGCCGTGGTGCAGGTGAAATGGTGTGGGGCCCGTGGTGCAGGTGAATGGTGTGGGGCCCGTGGTGCAGGTGAATGGTGTGGGGCCCGTGGTGCAGGTGGGGGGGGGGGGAGGGAATGGTGTGGGCCCGGGGCGGGGGCGGGGCGTGGTGGGGGGGGCGGGGCAGGTGAAATGGTGTGGGGCCCATGGTGCAGGTGAAAGGTTCTCCAAGAGATATCTGGTAACTACTGATGCTTTGCAACAACGCAGATTTACTTCTCCCAGATTCTTTAGAACATCTATCTTGTATTTGTTTCCAGGAGTTTGCCTCTCTGACCAAGGAGCTGAATGTGTGTCAGGAGCAGCTGCTGGAGAAGGAGGAGGAGATATCTGAACTGAAGGCTGAGAGGAACAACACCAGGGTGAGACTGAGTGTCTGCATGAGTCTGTGTAAAACCTGTGTATAACATGTGCGTATAACATGTGTATAACCTGTTTATAATGTGTGTATAACAGGTGTGTATAATATGTGTGTATAACCTGTGTATAATATGTGTATAATATGTGTATAACAGGTGTGTATAATATGTGTGTATAACCTGTGTATAATATGTGTGTATAACCTGTGTGTATAACATGTGTGTATAACATGTTTATAACAGGTGTGTATAATATGTGTGTATAACCCGTTTAGAACCTGTGTGTATAATATGTGTGTATAACCTGTGTATAATAGTGTGTATAACCTGTGTATAATATGTGTGTATAACCTGTGTGTATAACATGTATAACATGTATAACATGTGTGTGTAACCTGTTTATAACCGGTGTGTATAACCGGTGTGTATAACCTGTGTGTATAACCTGTGTGTATAACCTGTGTATAACCTGTTTATAACCTGTGTGTATAACCTGTGTATACTATGTGTGCATAATATGTGTGTATAACATGTGTATAACGGCTGTGTATAATATGTGTGTATAACATGTGTATAACCTGTGTATAACGTGTTTATAACATGTGTATAATATGTGTGTATAACCTCTGTGTATAACGTGTATAACCTGTGTGTATAACCTGTGTATAACCTGTGTTTAATAACATGTGTGTATAACCTGTGTGTAATATGTGTGTGTATAACGTGTATAATATGTGTGTATAACCTGTGTATAATATTGTGTATAACCTGTGTATAACCTGTGTATAACCTGTGTGTATAACATGTGTGTATAACATGTGTGTATAACCTGTGTATAACTCTGTCCTAGCTTCTTCTGGAGCACCTGGAGTGTCTGGTGTCTCGTCGCAAGCGCAGTCTGAGGATGACGGTGGTGAAGAGGCAGGCTCCTCCCCCCTCTGGGGTCTCCAGCGAGGTGGAGGTCCTCAAGGCCCTCAAGTCCCTGTTTGAACACCACAAAGCCCTGGATGAGAAGGTGTGTTTGTACCTTTATCTCACTGCGACCAGGCTTTTATTCCAACACAAACTAACACTGTGGTTGGGTCTTACAGGTGCGTGAGAGGCTCCGGGTGTAACGACAGTTGTCATGGAGAGAAGACCAAGGCGCAGCAGGTATGTGAATACTCATATTTAATTTAAAAAAAAGGAGTAAAGCATCCACTTAACAAAACAATACAGGTGACAACAGCAACAGTTCTGCAGGCTAGAAACGCAGTGCAAAAACAACCACCCACAACCCCAAAGAAAAACACACACACCTATATAGGACCTCCAATCAAAGGCAACTATACACACCTGCCTTCAATTGGAAGTCCCAATCAACAAGTCCAGAAAGTACGCCTGTCCACTAAAGACAAAGAAAATACAACGCCACCCAAAACCCCGACAGGTAAAACAAAACAATCCCGCACGAACCCAAACTGGTAGGGCGAGAATAAATAACCCACTGATGAACCCAAACTGGTAGGGCGAGAATAAATAACCCACTAATGAACCTAAACTGGTAGGGCGAGAATAAATAACCCACTGATGAACCCAAACTCAAAACAGGTGAAACACAAGACAGACAGAACCAAACGAAAAGGAAAAGGGATCGGTGGCAGCTAGTAGACCGGCGACGACGACAGCCGAGCGCCGCCCGAACAGAGAGAGGAGCCACCTTCGGTAGAAGTCGTGACAGTACCCCCTCCTGACCAGCGCTGCGACGCCGGCCTCGAGGACGACCCGGAGGGTGAGGCGCAGGGCGATCCGGATGGAGGCTGTGGAACTCACGCAGCAGTGATGGGTCCAAGATGTCCCCCACCTGTACCCAGCACCTCCGGACCATACCTGTCCCAATCCACAAGGTACTGCAGGCATCCCTCCCGACGCCTAGAGTCCAAGATGGAACGGACTGTGTACGCCGGGGCCCCCTTGATATCCAGGGGGGCGGAGGGACCTCCCGCACCGCCCTGCAGTGGACCAGCTACCACCGGCCTGAGGAGAGACTCATGAAACGAGGGGTTAATACGGTAGTAAGGGGGAGCTGTAACCTATAACACACCTCGTTTATTCTCCTCAGGACTTTAAATGGCCCCACAAACCGCGGACCCAGCTTCCGGCAGGGCAGGCGGGGCAGGTTTCGGGTCGAGAGCCAGACCCGGTCCCCTGGCGCGAACACGGTGGCCTCACTGCGATGGCGGTCAGCGCTCTCCTTCTGCCGTCCACCGGCCCGTTTCAGGGATTCCTGGACGGCTCTCCAGGTCTCCTTTGAGCGCTGCACCCATTCCTCCACCGCAGGAGCCTCGGTCTGGCTCTGATGCCATGGTACCAGGACCGGCTGGTAACCTTACACGCACTGAAATGGCGACAGGTTCGTGGAGGAGTGGCGGAGTGAATTTTGAGCCATCTCGGCCCATGGCACGAACCTCGCCCACTCTCTTGGCCGGTCCTGGCAATAGGACCGCAGAAACCTGCCCACATCCTGATTCACTCTCTCCACCTGCCCATTACTCTCGGGGTGAAAACCTGAGGTCAGGCTGATCGAGACCCCAGACGCTCCATAAACGCCATCCAAACCCGGGACGGGAACTGGGGACCCCGATCAGAAACTATGTCCTCAGGGACCCCGTAGTGCCAGAAGACGTGTGTAAACAGGGCCTCCGCGGTCTGTAGGGCCGTAGGAAGACCGGGCAAAGGGAGGAGACGGCAGGACTTAGAAAACCGATCCACAATGACCAGGATCGTGGTGTTCCCCTGTGACGGAGGGAGATCGGTGAGGAAGTCCACTGACAGGTGGGACCAAGGCCGCTGTGGAACGGGGAGGGGCTGTAACTTCCCTCAAGGCAGGAGTCTAGGAGCCTTACACTGGGCACACACCGAACAGGAGGAGACATAAACCCTCACGTCCCTTGCCAATGTGGGCCACCAGTACTTCCCTCTAAGACCCCGCACCGTCCACTCAATACCCGGATGACCAGAGGAGGGTAGCATGTGAGCCCACCTGATCAATCTATCGCGAACACCAAGCGGGACGTACCTCCGACCCGCAGGACACTGTGGTAGAGTAGGTTCTAACCGTGACGCCCGCTTGATGTCCGCGTCCACCTCCCATACCACCGGTGCCACCAGATGAGGCCGGAAGTATGGGGGTGGGATCGATGGACCGCTCCTCGGTATCATAGAGACGAGACAGTGCGTCGGGCTTAGCGTTACGGGAACCTGGTCTATATGAGATGGTGAAACGGAATCTGGTGACAAACATCGCCCACCTAGCCTGACGAGGATTCAGTCTCCTCGCCGCCCGGATGTACTCCAGATTACGGTGGTCAGTCCAGATGAGAAAAGAGTGTTGCGCCCCCTCAAGCCAATGTAACCACACCTTCAGAGCTTTTACCACAGCCAGCAACTCCCTGTCCACCACATCATAGTTTCGCTCCGCCGGACTGAGCTTCCTTGTAAAGAAAGCGAAGGGGCGAAGCTTCGGGGGCATGCCTAAGCACTGTGATAGCACAGCTCCAACACCAGCCTTGGACGCGTCCACCTCCACTATGAATGGCAAAGAGCATCGGTAAACAGAGTCTTCAGATGACCAAAAGTTATGTCCGCCTCAGCCGACCACCGCAAACGCACCGCCCCCCCCCCCCTTCAATAGTGAAGTAATGGGAGCAGCTGAATGATGAACCCAAACTGGTAGGGCGAGAATAAATAACCCACTAATGAACCCAAACTGGTAGGGCGAGAATAAATAACCCACTGATGAACCCAAACTGGTAGGGCGAGAATAAATAACCCACTGATGAACCTAAACTGGTAGGGCGAGAATAAATAACCCACTGATGAACCCAAACTGGTAGGGCGAGAATAAATAACCCACTGATGAACCTAAACTGGTAGGGCGAGAATAAATAACCCACTGATGAACCCAAACTGGTAGGGCGAGAATAAATAACCCACTGATGAACCTAAACTGGTAGGGCGAGAATAAATAACCCACTGATGAACCCAAACTGGTAGGGCGAGAATAAATAACCCACTGATGAACCCAAACTGGTAGGGCGAGAATAAATAACCCACTGATGAACCCAAACTGGTAGGGCGAGAATAAATAACCCACTGATGAACCTAAACTCAAAACAGGTGAAACACAAGACAGACAGAACCAAACGAAAAGGAAAAGGGATCGGTGGCAGCAAGTAGACCGGCGATGACGACCGCCGAGCGCCACCCGAACAGGGAGAGGAGCCACCTTCGGTAGAAGTCGTGACATGGTTATAGCAGAGACATTCAATCCCCTCCTGGGTCAAGATCCCTTTTGCCTAAATTGTTTTGTGTGTCAAAAATATACAGGTACAATGCATTCAGAAAGTATTCAGACCTCTTCACTTTTTCCACATTTTGTTATGTTACAGCCTTAATCTAAAATTGATTAAATAAAAAAAATTCCTCATCATTCTACACACAATACCCCAAATGTTTGCAAATATATTAAAAAAACATAAATAACTTATTTACATAAGTATTCAGACCCGTTGCTATGAGACTCGAAATTGAGCTCAGGTGCTTCCTGTTTCCATTGATTATCCTCAATGTTTCTACAACTTGATTGGAGTCCACCTGTGGTAAATTCAATTGATTGGACATGATTTGGAAAGGCACACACCTGTCTATATAAAGTCCCACAGTTGACAGTACATGTCAGAGCAAAAACCATGACATGAGGTCGAAGGAATTGTCCTTAGAACTCCGAGACAGGATTGTGTCGAGGCACCGATCTGGGGAAGGTACCAAAACAATTCTGCAGCATTGAAGGTCCCCAAGAACACAGTGGCCTTCATCATTTTAAAATGGAAGAAGTTTGGAACCTCCAAGAATCTTCCTAGATCTGGCCGCCCGGCCAAAGTGAGCAATCAGGGGAGAAGGGCCTTGGTCAGGGAGGTGACCAAAAAAACGATGGTCACTCTGACAGAGCTCCAGCGTTCCTCTGTGGAGATGGGAGAAACTTCCAGAAGGACAACCATCTCTGCAGCACTCCACCAATCTGGCCTTTATGGTAGAGTGGCCAGACTGAAGCCAGTCCTCAGTAAAAGACACATGACAGCCCACTTGGAGTTTGCCAAAAGGCACCTAAAGACTCTCAGACCATGAGAAACAAGATTCTCTGGTCTGATGAAAACAAGATTGAACTCTTTGGCCTGAATGCCAAGTGTCACTTCTGGAGGAAACCTGGCACCATCCCTGTGGGGATATTTTTCAGCGGCAGGGACTGGGTGACTAGTCAGGATCAAGGCAAAGATGAACAGAGCAAAGTACAGAGAGAACCTTGATGAAAACCAGCTCCAGAGCGCTCAGGAACTCAAACTAGGGCAATGGTTCACACAGCCTAGACAATGCAGGAGTGGCTTTGGGACAAGTCTCAATGTCCTTGAGTGGCCAAGGCAGAGTCTGGACTGGAACCCGATCGAACATCTCTGGAGAGACCTGAAAATAGCTGTGCAGCAACGCTCCCCATCCAACCTGACAGAGTTTGAGAGGATCTGCAGAGAAGAATGGGAGAAACTCCCCAAATACAGGTGTGCCAAGCTTGTAGCGTCATACTCAAGAAGACTCGAGGCTGTAATCGCTGCCAAAGGTGCTTCAACAAAGTACTGAGTAAAGGGTCTAAATACTTATGTAAATGTCATATTTCAGTTTTTTATTTTAATACATTTGCAACAATTTCTAAAAACCAGTTTTTACTTTGTCATTATGGGGTATTGTGTGTAGATTGATGAGGGGAAAATAACTGTTTAATCAATTTTAGAATAAGGCTGTAACATAAAATGTGTAAAAAGTCAAGGGGTCTGAATATTTTCCGAATGCACTGTACAGTACATATTGTGTTAGAAATAACGCTCCTTGTGTGAACTTGCGGTAATACCGTATACCTCGGTATGGTACAGAAACAGTATGATGGTATGAACATCTGAATACCGCCCAACCCTAGTGGGGAGTCTAGTCCCAGCAGCAGCCATGGATACACGTCTCAACTGGGGACAGTCACAGCCTGTTAGAACTCTGGGACTGGGACCAGAACTTCTGTTCATTGTTCCATTAATGCTGCTGTAGGAAACTGTAGATTAGACATACATAAAGAGCAAGAGAGTTAGAGAGAAAGGGGAAAAGACAGGTAGATAGAGGGGGCAGAGCTATCTCACTCCCACACTGTCTGAGGGGCTAGATGGTCTTACCAGGACGTCTCTGTGTGTCCCTGAAGAGCAATGCAGCTTGGATCTCGTCCTTCATTCCGTGTGTCTGGGCTAAATCCAGAACATGCCTACCTACTGGTACGCAAACACTACCTAGTGTAAACACACCTGTAGACACACCTGCATCCAGCCTCCAGCCTCCTGCTACTTCACCTTTGACCTTGAGGTGTCCCTTTTCCCTATGTGTGTGTGTTTGCAGCTGACCAATGTGAGGCAGAGGAAGGAGGGAGACTCTTTGGACAGGAACGACACATCCAAACCCACCTGGAAGGTCTGTCTGTCTCCCCCCTCTCTCTCTCTATTTCCCTGTCTGTCAGTCTCCCCCCTCTCTCTCTCTATTTCCCTGTCTGTCTGTCTGTCTGTCTGTCTGTCTGTCTGTCTGTCTGTCTGTCTGTCTGTCTGTCTGTCTGTCTGTCTGTCTGTCTGTCTGTCTGTCTGTCTGTCTGTCTGTCTGTCTGTCTGTCTGTCTGTCTGTCTGTCTGTCTGTCTGTCTCTCTCTCTCTATTTCCCTGTCTGTCTGTCTGTCTCCCCCCCTCTCTCTCTATTTCATGTCTGTCTGTCCATCTGCCCACCCCCCTCTCGCTCTCTCTCTCAGACACGTACACACACAGCGGATGAGTTAGGCTAAATGCAGAATCTACTCTGCGATTTAAAGCTCTTTTGTCTTAGTGATGATTATAATGTGGCTTGAGCCATACTGTACTATCAGAGAGCCCTCCCCCCTCCCCTCCTACTTATATTCCCTGAAATGAGCATGTGTTTTGTAACTGTGTTTGCAGGGGGAATATTAAAGCTTTATGTAATTGAACATGGAGGACAGTTTGTGCCTGGTCAGAAATCTCACAAGAGGGTGACCTAATGAGATGACCTACTTCTCTGGACAGTTGTTCAGTGAGCATCAGAAACATGTCTGGAAGTGTACCTGGGATGTTTGGGTTCTGTGATAATGCTTTATCATCCTAATAAGATCATTCATTGCTTCTTTCTTTGGCCAAGAGTGCTACAGTAAAACCGTGATGTCATCAGCAGTCACACACTCACTAGGCAGCAAGAGAGTCAAAGTATCTGGATACTGGATACTGTGCTGACACAGAATGTGCAGTCTTGTCTGGATGTCCCCTACTTCACAGAGCCACACTGCCCCAGAGCCCTGTCAACACACTGTACTCCCCACACACACACACACACACACACACACACACACACACACACACACACACACACACACACACACACACACACTCCAAGTGTAGCAGAATAAACTTTCTTCAAGTTAATTTGAGCATCACAACATGCCACCTCCCCCATGTCTCTCCCTCTCTCTGTCTTTCTATAAACAAGTGTGTGTGTGTGGGGGGGGGACCCTCCAGAGGCTACCTAACGGTTCCATAGATGTCCATGATGACGGCAGCCGGTCAGTGGAGCTGGATCGGACCAATCAGAAGCTGGTTCAGAGCCGCGAGAGATTAGGCACACTCAGTACACGCGTGGCAGAGCTGGAGGCGGAGCTAGCCAACACTCGCCGAGACCTGAGTCGCAGCGAAGAGCTGTCAATCAAACAACAGAGGGAACAGAGAGAGGTGAGCGTGAGAGAGGAGAGAGGAGAGGAGGAGGAATTTAAGGATTCCCATTCATAAACAGAAACACTGTTAATTCTATAGATCTCTCCAGTGTCCAGACTGATAAGTTACAGTGCATTCGGAAAGTATTCAGACCCCTTGATTATTTCCATATTTTGTTACATTACAGCATTATTCTAAAATAGATTAAATAGTTTTTTTTCCCCTCATCAATCTACACATCTACCCCATAATGACAGAGCAAAAACTGTTTTTTAGAAACTTTTGCAAATTAATATATCACATTTGCATAAGTATTCAGACCCTTTACTCATTACTTTGTTGAAGCACCTTTGGCAGCAATTACAGCCTTGAGTCTTCTTGGATTTAACACAACAAGCTTTGCACACCTGTATTTGGGGAGTTTCTCCCATTATTCTCTGCAGATCCTCTCAATCTCTGTCAGGTTGGATGGGGAGTGTTGCTGCACAGCTATTTTCAGGTCTCTCCAGAGATGTTCGATCGGGTTCCAGTCCGGTTCTGGCTGGGCCACTCAAGGACACTCAGAGACTTATCCCGAAGCCACTCCTGCATTGTCTTGGGTGTGTGCTTAGGGTTGTTGTCCTGTTGGAAGGTGAACCTTCACCCCAGTCTGAGGTACTGAGTGCTCTGGAGCAGGTTTTCATCAAGGATCTCTCTGTACTTTGCTCTGTTCATCTTTGCCTCAATCCTGACTAGTCTCCCAGTTCCTGCCGCTGAAAAACATCCCCACAACATGATGCTGCCACCACCATGCTTCATTGTAGGGATGGTGCCAGGTTTCCTCCAGACGTAACACTTGGCATTCAGGCCAATGAGTTCAATTTTGGTTTCATCACACCAGAGAATCTTGTTTCTCATGGTCTGAGAGTCTTTAGGTGCCTTTTGGCAAACTCCAAGTGGGCTGTCATGTGCCTTTTACTGAGGAGTGGCTTCCATCTGGCCACTTCCATCAAGGCCTGATTGGTGGAGTGCTGCAGAGATGGTTGTCCTTCTGGAAGGTTCTCCCATCGCCATAGAGGAACTCTGGAGCTCTGTCAGAGTGACCTTTGGGTTCTTTGTCATCTCCCCCGATTGCTCAGTTTGGCCTGGCAGACATCTCTAGGAAGAGTCTTGGTGGTTCCAAACTTCTTCCATTTTAAAATGATGGAGGCCACTGTGTTCTTGGGGACCTTCAATGCTGAAGACATTTTTTGGTACCCTTCCCCAGATCTGTGCCTCGACACAATCCTGTCTTGGACCTCCTCGGACAAGTCCTTTGACCTCATGTCATGGTTTTGCTCTGACATGCACTGTCAACTGTGGGACCTTATATAGACAGGTGTGTGCCTTTCCAAATCATGTCCAATCAATTGAATTTACCACAGGTGGACTCCAATCAAGTTGTAGAAACATCTCAAGGATGATCAATGGAAACAGGATGCACCTGAGCTCAATTTTGAGCCTCATAGCTAAGGGTCTGAATACTTATGTAAATAAGTTATTTCTGTTTTTTAATATATTTGCTAAAATTTTTTACTTCGTCATTATGGGGTATTGTGTGTAGATTGATGAGGGAAACAAATAAATGAATCCATTTTAGAATAAGGCTGTAATGTAACAAAATGTGTAAAAAGTAAAGGGGTCTGAATACTTTCCAAATGCTCTGTAGGTTACAGTGGGGGAAAAAAGTGTTTGATCCCCTGCTGATTTTGTACGTTTGCCCACTGATAAAGAAAGGATCAGTCTATAATTTTAATGGTAGGTTTATTTGAACAGTGAGAGACAGAATAACAACAAAAATATCCAGAAAAACGCATGTCAAAAATGTTATAAATTGATTTGCATTTTAATGAGGGAAATAAGTATTTGACCCCCTCTCAATCAGAAACATTTCTGGCTCCCAGGTGGATCACACTCTTAAAGGGAGTGCTCCTAAACGCAGCTTGTTACCTGTAAAAAAGACACCTGTCCACAGAAGCAATCAATCAATCAGATTCCAAACTCTCCACCATGGCCAAGACCAAAGAGCTCTCCAAGGATGTCAGGGACAAGATTGTAGACCTACACAAGGCTGGAATGGGCTACAAGACCATCGCCAAGCAGCTTGGTGAGAAGGTGACAACATTTGGTGCGATTATTCGCAAATGGAAGAAACACAAAAGAACTGTCAATCTCCCTCGGCCTGGGGCTCCATGCAAGATCTCACCTCGTAGAGTTGCAATGATCATGAGAACGGTGAGGAATCAGCCCAGAACTACACGGGAGGATCTTGTCAATGATCTCAAGGCAGCTGGGACCATAGTCACCAAGAAAACAATTGGTAACACACTACGCCGTGAAGGACTGAAATCCTGATGAGACCAAAATGGAGCTTTTTGGCATCAACTCAACTCACCGTGTTTGGAGGATGAGGAATGCTGCTTATGACCCCAAGAACACCATCCCCACCGTCAAACATGGAGGTGGAAACATTATGCTTTGGGGGTGTTTTTCTGCTAAGGGGACAGGACAACTTCACCGCATCAAAGGGACGATGGACGGGGCCATGTACCGTCAAATCTTGGGTAAGAACCTCCTTCTCTCAGCCAGGGCATTGAAAATGGGTCGTGGATGGGTATTCCAGCATGACAATGACCCAAAACACACGGCCAAGGCAACAAAGGAGTGGCTCAAGAAGAAGCACATTAAGGTCCTGGAGTGGCCTAGCCAGTCTCCAGACCTTAATCCCATAGAAAATCTGTGGAGGGAGCTGAAGGTTTGAGTTGCCAAACGTCAGCCTCGAAACCTTAATGACTTGGAGAAGATCTGCAAAGAGGAGTGGGACAAAATCCCTCCTGAGATGTGTGCAAACCTGGTGGCCAACTACAAGAAACGTCTGACCTCTGTGATTGCCAACAAGGGTTTTGCCAACAAGTACTACGTCATGTTTTGCAGAGGGGTCAAATACTTATTTCCCTCATTAAAATGCAAATGATTTTATAAAATTTTTGACATGCGTTTTTCTGGATTCTTTTGTTGTTGTTATTCTGTCTCTCGCTGTTCAAATAAACCTACTATTAAAATTATAGACTGATCATTTCTTTGTCAGTGGGCAAATGTACAAAATCAGCAGGGGATCAAATACTTTTACCATCACTGTATGTTTCCAAGTATAAACACACACAGTATTTTCTTCTCTTACTATATGCTTGTTGAAGGGGCTGGCGCAGAGGGAGGATATGGAGGAGCGGATTACAACGTTAGAAAACGTTACCTGGCCGCTCAGAGGGAAACCACACACATCCATGACCTGAACGACAAACTGGAGAACCAACTGGCTACCAAGGACTCTCTGCACCGACAGGTAACACACATTCACACACACATATGCACACCCCGGGGGAGTTACATGGGGGTCAATACTGGTTTACAGAAAGAGGGGACGGGGTGAGGTAAGGGACACACAGAGGGGGTGAATGAGGGTTCATCAGCCGTTCAGTAGAAGGTGAAGTTGAGTTCAGCTCCACTGGACCAGAGTATGTGAGGGTGACACATCCATTAGTACCTCAGAGACATCGTCAGGGACAGGCCTGGTAAGGTTCCGTCTATCACACACACACTCACACAGACACACTAACACTCACACACTCACACTCACACACTCACACTCACACACTCACACACACACACTCACACAGACACACTCACACACTCACACAGACACACTCACACAGACACACACTCACACAGACACACACACACACACTCACACAGACACACTCACACAGACACACTCACCAGCTAATATCAAGGGCTTCCCAGCTAACAATTATAGGGAGAGAGAACGTTTTGTAATGTTTCCCGTAATGTTCCCCCAATGTTTGAGTGTCCAGTTTGAGTAACATTCTATGATCGCAAAAACCTTCTGAGAACCTTTTTAGGATGTTTTGGCGTTAAAGTTATGAGTTAAAGTTAAAGTTAATGTTAAGCAGAACAAACACATCACGTAAAATAGTTACCATGTTCACAGAATATACAATATTAATGTTCTAGTCACATTTCATGGGACGTTGCAAGAACATTCATGTGTCCAGTTTTCTGAGGTTTGGGAGAATATTCCATCAATGTCCAACCAAACATACACAGAACATGGTAGCCATGTTCTCATAACATAATATATTCATGTTCTAGACACCATGTTCTTTGTATGTTTTTGGTGACGTTGATGGAATACTCGTGACTAGAACATTAATATATAACATTCTGAGAACATGGTAACCACGTTCTGGGGAAGTTCTATTTGACATTAAGGGAATGGCCTCTTGGAAGCATTTCTTGGCCATCACGGAACATTCATATGAAAAAGTTAGTTAATGACCTAATGAGACTCTTAAGTTGTGGGAACGTTTATTGTTAGCTGGGTACGCAGTTCAGCTGATATGAGTAGCATGTCTATATGGAACAAACAGTGATTTTGTAACCCATGATAATACAATTATATCATTTTAAATTAGCCAATGACATTAAGTCAAAACATCTGTATGATCTGACCTTAAATATGTGTGTTCCTTCCTTCCTTCCTTCCTTCCTTCCTTCCTTCCTTCCTTCCTTCCTTCCTTCCTTCCTTCCTTCCTTCCTTCCTTCCTTCCTTCCTTCCTTCCTTCCTTCCTTCCTTCCTTCCTTCCTTCCTTCCTTCCTTCCTTCCTTCCTTCCTTCCTTCCTTCCTTCCTTCCTTCCTTCCTTCCTTCCTTTCTCCCCTCTCTCTCTCCCCCCCTCTCTCTCTATCTCTCTCTCTCCCCATCTCTATCACTCTCCTTCCCTCTCCCTTTCTCTCTCCCTCCATCTCTCCCTCTTTACCTCTGTCAGAGTGAGGAGAAGGTGCGCCAGCTGCAGGAGTTGTTAGAGTTGGCAGAGCAGAGACTGGCTCAGACCATGAGGAAGGCTGAGACACTACCAGAGGTGGAGGCAGAGTTGGCACAGAGGGTGGCAGCCCTCACCAAGGTAACAACACACACAGTCACAGAGGGTATCAGCCCTCACCAAGGTAACAACACACACAGGCACAGAGGGTGGCAGCCATCACCAAGGTAACAACACACACAGTCACAGAGGGTGGCAGCCCTCACCAAGGTAACAACACACAGGCACAGAGGGTGGCAGCCATCACCAAGGTAACAACACACACAGTCACAGAGGGTATTAGCCCTCACCAAGGTAACAACACACACAGTCACAGAGGGTGGCAGCCCTCACCAAGGTAACAACACACACAGTCACAGAGGGTGGCAGCCCTCACCAAGGTAACAACACACACAGTCACAGAGGGTATCAGCCCTCACCAATGTAACAACACACACAGTCACAGAGGGTGGCAGCCCTCACCAAGGTAACAACACACACAGTCACAGAGGGTGGCAGCCCTCACCAAGGTAACAACACACACAGTCACAGAGGGTGGCAGCCCTCACCAAGGTAACAACACACACAGTCACAGTCCTAAACACAGATACAGAGGCTGGATGTCAGTTGAACCCCGCATAGCAATGTTCACAGATGTAATTCAGTCAACCAGAAAGCATCTACCTGT
>NC_138302.1:73586271-73621271 GCF_965601325.2 Salmo salar | reverse complement strand
CCTCCTCTCCTCCCTGTTGTTAGTGTCTCCTCCCCTCCTGTCCTCCTCTCCTCCCTGTTGTTAGTGTCTCCTCCCCTCCTGTCCTCCTCTCCTCCCTGTTGTTAGTGTCTCCTCCCCTCCTGTCCTCCTCTCCTCCCTGTTGTTAGTGTCTCCTCCCCTCCTGTCCTCCTCTCCTCCCTGTTGTTAGTGTCTCCTCCCCTCCTGCTCCTCCCTGTTGTTAGTGTCTCCTCCCCTCCTGTCCTCCTCTCCTCCCTGTTGTTAGTGTCTCCTCCCCTCCTGTCCTCCTCTCCTCCCTGTTGTTAGTGTCTCCTCCCCTCCTGTCCTCCTCTCCTCCCTGTTGTTAGTGTCTCCTCCCCTCCTGTCCTCCTCTCCTCCCTGTTGTTAGTGTCTCCTCCCCTCCTGTCCTCCTGTCCTCCCTGTTGTTAGTGTCTCCTCCCCTCCTGTCCTCCTCTCCTCCCTGTTGTTAGTGTCTCCTCCCCTCCTGTCCTCCTCTCCTCCCTGTTGTTAGTGTCTCCTCCCCTCCTGTCCTCCTCTCCTCCCTGTTGTTAGTGTCTCCTCCCCTCCTGTCCTCCTCTCCTCCCTGTTGTTAGTGTCTCCTCCCCTCCTGTCCTCCTCTCCTCCCTGTTGTTAGTGTCTCCTCCCCTCCTGTCCTCCTCTCCTCCCTGTTGTTAGTGTCTCCTCCCCTCCTGTCCTCCTCTCCTCCCTGTTGTTAGTGTCTCCTCCCCTCCTGTCCTCCTCTCCTCCCTGTTGTTAGTGTCTCCTCCCCTCCTGTCCTCCTCTCCTCCCTGTTGTTAGTGTCTCCTCCCCTCCTGTCCTCCTCTCCTCCCTGTTGTTAGTGTCTCCTCCCCTCCTGTCCTCCTCTCCTCCCTGTTGTTAGTGTCTCCTCCCCTCCTGTCCTCCTCTCCTCCCTGTTGTTAGTGTCTCCTCCCCTCCTGTCCTCCTCTCCTCCCTGTTGTTAGTGTCTCCTCCCCTCCTGCCTCCTCCCCTGTTGTTAGTGTCTCCTCCCCTCCTGTCCTCCTCTCCTCCCTGTTGTTAGTGTCTCCTCCCCTCCTGTCCTCCTCTCCTCCCTGTTGTTAGTGTCTCCTCCCCTCCTGCCCTCCTCTCCTCCCTGTTGTTAGTGTCTCCTCCCCTCCTGTCCTCCTCTCCTCCCTGTTGTTAGTGTCTCCTCCCCTCCTGTCCTCCTCTCCTCCCTGTTGTTAGTGTCTCCTCCCCTCCTGTCCTCCTCTCCTCCCTGTTGTTAGTGTCTCCTCCCCTCCTGTCCTCCTCTCCTCCCTGTTGTTAGTGTCTCCTCCCCTCCTGTCCTCCTCTCCTCCCTGTTGTTAGTGTCTCCTCCCCTCCTGTCCTCCTCTCCTCCCTGTTGTTAGTGTCTCCTCCCCTCCTGTCCTCCTCTCCTCCCTGTTGTTAGTGTCTCCTCCCCTCCTGTCCTCCTCTCCTCCCTGTTGTTAGTGTCTCCTCCCCTCCTGTCCTCCTCTCCTCCCTGTTGTTAGTGTCTCCTCCCCTCCTGCCCTCCTCTCCTCCCTGTTGTTAGTGTCTCCTCCCCTCCTGTCCTCCTGTCCTCCCTGTTGTTAGTGTCTCCTCCCCTCCTGTCCTCCTCTCCTCCCTGTTGTTAGTGTCTCCTCCCCTCCTGTCCTCCTCTCCTCCCTGTTGTTAGTGTCTCCTCCCCTCCTGTCCTCCTCTCCTCCCTGTTGTTAGTGTCTCCTCCCCTCCTGTCCTCCTCTCCTCCCTGTTGTTAGTGTCTCCTCCCCTCCTGTCCTCCTGTCCTCCCTGTTGTTAGTGTCTCCTCCCCTCCTGTCCTCCTCTCCTCCCTGTTGTTAGTGTCTCCTCCCCTCCTGTCCTCCTGTCCTCCCTGTTGTTAGTGTCTCCTCCCCTCCTGCCTCCTCCCTGTTGTTAGTGTCTCCTCCCCTCCTGTCCTCCTCTCCTCCCTGTTGTTAGTGTCTCCTCCCCTCCTGTCCTCCTCTCCTCCCTGTTGTTAGTGTCTCCTCCCCTCCTGTCCTCCTCTCCTCCCTGTTGTTAGTGTCTCCTCCCCTCCTCTCCTCCTGTCCTCCCTGTTGTTAGTGTCTCCTCCCCTCCTGTCCTCCTCTCCTCCCTGTTGTTAGTGTCTCCTCCCCTCCTGTCCTCCTGTCCTCCCTGTTGTTAGTGTCTCCTCCCCTCCTGTCCTCCTCTCCTCCCTGTTGTTAGTGTCTCCTCCCCTCCTGTCCTCCTCTCCTCCCTGTTGTTAGTGTCTCCTCCCCTCCTGCCCTCCTCTCCTCCCTGTTGTTAGTGTCTCCTCCCCTCCTGTCCTCCTCTCCTCCCTGTTGTTAGTGTCTCCTCCCCTCCTGTCCTCCTCTCCTCCCTGTTGTTAGTGTCTCCTCCCCTCCTGCCTCCTCTCCTCCCTGTTGTTAGTGTCTCCTCCCCTCCTGCCTCCTCCTCCCTGTTGTTAGTGTCTCCTCCCCTCCTGTCCTCCTCTCCTCCCTGTTGTTAGTGTCTCCTCCCCTCCTGTCCTCCTCTCCTCCCTGTTGTTAGTGTCTCCTCCCCTCCTGTCCTCCTCTCCTCCCTGTTGTTAGTGTCTCCTCCCCTCCTGTCCTCCTCTCCTCCCTGTTGTTAGTGTCTCCTCCCCTCCTGTCCTCCTCTCCTCCCTGTTGTTAGTGTCTCCTCCCCTCCTGTCCTCCTCTCCTCCCTGTTGTTAGTGTCTCCTCCCCTCCTGTCCTCCTCTCCTCCCTGTTGTTAGTGTCTCCTCCCCTCCTGTCCTCCTCTCCTCCCTGTTGTTAGTGTCTCCTCCCCTCCTGCCTCCTTCCTCCCTGTTGTTAGTGTCTCCTCCCCTCCTGCCCTCCTCTCCTCCCTGTTGTTAGTGTCTCCTCCCCTCCTGTCCTCCTCTCCTCCCTGTTGTTAGTGTCTCCTCCCCTCCTGTCCTCCTCTCCTCCCTGTTGTTAGTGTCTCCTCCCCTCCTGTCCTCCTCTCCTCCCTGTTGTTAGTGTCTCCTCCCCTCCTGTCCTCCTCTCCTCCCTGTTGTTAGTGTCTCCTCCCCTCCTGTCCTCCTGTCCTCCCTGTTGTTAGTGTCTCCTCCCCTCCTGTCCTCCTGTCCTCCTGTCCTCCTCTCCTCCCTGTTGTTAGTGTCTCCTCCCCTCCTGTCCTCCTCTCCTCCCTGTTGTTAGTGTCTCCTCCCCTCCTCCCCTCCTCTCCTCCCTGTTGTTAGTGTCTCCTCCCCTCCTGTCCTCCTCTCCTCCCTGTTGTTAGTGTCTCCTCCCCTCCTGTCCTCCTCTCCTCCCTGTTGTTAGTGTCTCCTCCCCTCCTGTCCTCCTCTCCTCCCTGTTGTTAGTGTCTCCTCCCCTCCTGTCCTCCTCTCCTCCCTGTTGTTAGTGTCTCCTCCCCTCCTGTCCTCCTCTCCTCCCTGTTGTTAGTGTCTCCTCCCCTCCTGTCCTCCTCTCCTCCCTGTTGTTAGTGTCTCCTCCCCTCCTGTCCTCCTCTCCTCCCTGTTGTTAGTGTCTCCTCCCCTCCTGTCCTCCTCTCCTCCCTGTTGTTAGTGTCTCCTCCCCTCCTGCCCTCCTCTCCTCCCTGTTGTTAGTGTCTCCTCCCCTCCTGTCCTCCTCTCCTCCCTGTTGTTAGTGTCTCCTCCCCTCCTGTCCTCCTCTCCTCCCTGTTGTTAGTGTCTCCTCCCCTCCTGTCCTCCTCTCCTCCCTGTTGTTAGTGTCTCCTCCCCTCCTGTCCTCCTCTCCTCCCTGTTGTTAGTGTCTCCTCCCCTCCTGTCCTCCTCTCCTCCCTGTTGTTAGTGTCTCCTCCCCTCCTGTCCTCCTCTCCTCCCTGTTGTTAGTGTCTCCTCCCCTCCTGTCCTCCTCTCCTCCCTGTTGTTAGTGTCTCCTCCCCTCCTGTCCTCCTCTCCTCCCTGTTGTTAGTGTCTCCTCCCCTCCTGTCCCTCCCTGTTGTTAGTGTCTCCTCCCCTCCTGTCCTCCTCTCCTCCCTGTTGTTAGTGTCTCCTCCCCTCCTGTCCTCCTCTCCTCCCTGTTGTTAGTGTCTCCTCCCCTCCTGTCCTCCTGTCCTCCCTGTTGTTAGTGTCTCCTCCCCTCCTGTCCTCCTCTCCTCCCTGTTGTTAGTGTCTCCTCCCCTCCTGTCCTCCTCTCCTCCCTGTTGTTAGTGTCTCCTCCCCTCCTGTCCTCCTCTCCTCCCTGTTGTTAGTGTCTCCTCCCCTCCTGTCCTCCTCTCCTCCCTGTTGTTAGTGTCTCCTCCCCTCCTGTCCTCCTCTCCTCCCTGTTGTTAGTGTCTCCTCCCCTCCTGTCCTCCTCTCCTCCCTGTTGTTAGTGTCTCCTCCCCTCCTGTCCTCCTCTCCTCCCTGTTGTTAGTGTCTCCTCCCCTCCTGTCCTCCTCTCCTCCCTGTTGTTAGTGTCTCCTCCCCTCCTGTCCTCCTCTCCTCCCTGTTGTTAGTGTCTCCTCCCCTCCTGTCCTCCTCTCCTCCCTGTTGTTAGTGTCTCCTCCCCTCCTGCCCTCCTGTCCTCCCTGTTGTTAGTGTCTCCTCCCCTCCTGTCCTCCTCTCCTCCCTGTTGTTAGTGTCTCCTCCCCTCCTGTCCTCCTCTCCTCCCTGTTGTTAGTGTCTCCTCCCCTCCTGTCCTCCTCTCCTCCCTGTTGTTAGTGTCTCCTCCCCTCCTGTCCTCCTCTCCTCCCTGTTGTTAGTGTCTCCTCCCCTCCTGTCCTCCTCTCCTCCCTGTTGTTAGTGTCTCCTCCCCTCCTGTCCTCCTCTCCTCCCTGTTGTTAGTGTCTCCTCCCCTCCTGTCCTCCTCTCCTCCCTGTTGTTAGTGTCTCCTCCCCTCCTGTCCTCCTCTCCTCCCTGTTGTTAGTGTCTCCTCCCCTCCTGTCCTCCTCTCCTCCCTGTTGTTAGTGTCTCCTCCCCTCCTGCCTCCTCTCCTCCCTGTTGTTAGTGTCTCCTCCCCTCCTGTCCTCCTCTCCTCCCTGTTGTTAGTGTCTCCTCCCCTCCTGTCCTCCTCTCCTCCCTGTTGTTAGTGTCTCCTCCCCTCCTGTCCTCCTCTCCTCCCTGTTGTTAGTGTCTCCTCCCCTCCTGTCCTCCTCTCCTCCCTGTTGTTAGTGTCTCCTCCCCTCCTGTCCTCCTCTCCTCCCTGTTGTTAGTGTCTCCTCCCCTCCTGTCCTCCTCTCCTCCCTGTTGTTAGTGTCTCCTCCCCTCCTGTCCTCCTCTCCTCCCTGTTGTTAGTGTCTCCTCCCCTCCTGTCCTCCTCTCCTCCCTGTTGTTAGTGTCTCCTCCCCTCCTGTCCTCCTCTCCTCCCTGTTGTTAGTGTCTCCTCCCCTCCTGTCCTCCTCTCCTCCCTGTTGTTAGTGTCTCCTCCCCTCCTGTCCTCCTCTCCTCCCTGTTGTTAGTGTCTCCTCCCCTCCTGTCCTCCTCCCTCCCGTTGTTAGTGTCTCCTCCCCTCCTGTCCTCCTCTCCTCCCTGTTGTTAGTGTCTCCTCCCCTCCTGTCCTCCTCTCCTCCCTGTTGTTAGTGTCTCCTCCCCTCCTGTCCTCCTGTCCTCCCTGTTGTTAGTGTCTCCTCCCCTCCTGTCCTCCTCTCCTCCCTGTTGTTAGTGTCTCCTCCCCTCCTGTCCTCCTCTCCTCCCTGTTGTTAGTGTCTCCTCCCCTCCTGTCCTCCTCTCCTCCCTGTTGTTAGTGTCTCCTCCCCTCCTGTCCTCCTCTCCTCCCTGTTGTTAGTGTCTCCTCCCCTCCTGTCCTCCTGTCCTCCCTGTTGTTAGTGTCTCCTCCCCTCCTGTCCTCCTCTCCTCCCTGTTGTTAGTGTCTCCTCCCCTCCTGTCCTCCTCTCCTCCCTGTTGTTAGTGTCTCCTCCCCTCCTGTCCTCCTCTCCTCCCTGTTGTTAGTGTCTCCTCCCCTCCTGTCCTCCTCTCCTCCCTGTTGTTAGTGTCTCCTCCCCTCCTGTCCTCCTCTCCTCCCTGTTGTTAGTGTCTCCTCCCCTCCTGTCCTCCTCTCCTCCCTGTTGTTAGTGTCTCCTCCCCTCCTGTCCTCCTCTCCTCCCTGTTGTTAGTGTCTCCTCCCCTCCTGTCCTCCTCTCCTCCCTGTTGTTAGTGTCTCCTCCCCTCCTGTCCTCCTCTCCTCCCTGTTGTTAGTGTCTCCTCCCCTCCTGTCCTCCTCTCCTCCCTGTTGTTAGTGTCTCCTCCCCTCCTGTCCTCCTCTCCTCCCTGTTGTTAGTGTCTCCTCCCCTCCTGTCCTCCTCTCCTCCCTGTTGTTAGTGTCTCCTCCCCTCCTGTCCTCCTGTCCTCCTGTCCTCCTCTCCTCCCTGTTGTTAGTGTCTCCTCCCCTCCTGTCCTCCTCTCCTCCCTGTTGTTAGTGTCTCCTCCCCTCCTGCCCTCCTCTCCTCCCTGTTGTTAGTGTCTCCTCCCCTCCTGTCCTCCTCTCCTCCCTGTTGTTAGTGTCTCCTCCCCTCCTGTCCTCCTCTCCTCCCTGTTGTTAGTGTCTCCTCCCCTCCTGTCCTCCTCTCCTCCCTGTTGTTAGTGTCTCCTCCCCTCCTGTCCTCCTCTCCTCCCTGTTGTTAGTGTCTCCTCCCCTCCTGTCCTCCTGTCCTCCCTGTTGTTAGTGTCTCCTCCCCTCCTGTCCTCCTCTCCTCCCTGTTGTTAGTGTCTCCTCCCCTCCTGTCCTCCTCTCCTCCCTGTTGTTAGTGTCTCCTCCCCTCCTGTCCTCCTCTCCTCCCTGTTGTTAGTGTCTCCTCCCCTCCTGCTCCTCCCTGTTGTTAGTGTCTCCTCCCCTCCTGTCCTCCTCTCCTCCCTGTTGTTAGTGTCTCCTCCCCTCCTGTCCTCCTCTCCTCCCTGTTGTTAGTGTCTCCTCCCCTCCTGTCCTCCTCTCCTCCCTGTTGTTAGTGTCTCCTCCCCTCCTGTCCTCCTCTCCTCCCTGTTGTTAGTGTCTCCTCCCCTCCTGTCCTCCTCTCCTCCCTGTTGTTAGTGTCTCCTCCCCTCCTGTCCTCCTCTCCTCCCTGTTGTTAGTGTCTCCTCCCCTCCTGTCCTCCTCTCCTCCCTGTTGTTAGTGTCTCCTCCCCTCCTGTCCTCCTCTCCTCCCTGTTGTTAGTGTCTCCTCCCCTCCTGTCCTCCTCTCCTCCCTGTTGTTAGTGTCTCCTCCCCTCCTGTCCTCCTCTCCTCCCTGTTGTTAGTGTCTCCTCCCCTCCTGTCCTCCTCTCCTCCCTGTTGTTAGTGTCTCCTCCCCTCCTGTCCTCCTCTCCTCCCTGTTGTTAGTGTCTCCTCCCCTCCTGTCCTCCTCTCCTCCCTGTTGTTAGTGTCTCCTCCCCTCCTGTCCTCCTCTCCTCCCTGTTGTTAGTGTCTCCTCCCCTCCTGTCCTCCTCTCCTCCCTGTTGTTAGTGTCTCCTCCCCTCCTGTCCTCCTCTCCTCCCTGTTGTTAGTGTCTCCTCCCCTCCTGTCCTCCTCTCCTCCCTGTTGTTAGTGTCTCCTCCCCTCCTGTCCTCCTCTCCTCCCTGTTGTTAGTGTCTCCTCCCCTCCTGTCCTCCTCTCCTCCCTGTTGTTAGTGTCTCCTCCCCTCCTGTCCTCCTCTCCTCCCTGTTGTTAGTGTCTCCTCCCCTCCTGTCCTCCTCTCCTCCCTGTTGTTAGTGTCTCCTCCCCTCCTGTCCTCCTCTCCTCCCTGTTGTTAGTGTCTCCTCCCCTCCTGTCCTCCTCTCCTCCCTGTTGTTAGTGTCTCCTCCCCTCCTGTCCTCCTCTCCTCCCTGTTGTTAGTGTCTCCTCCCCTCCTGTCCTCCTCTCCTCCCTGTTGTTAGTGTCTCCTCCCCTCCTGTCCTCCTCTCCTCCCTGTTGTTAGTGTCTCCTCCCCTCCTGTCCTCCTCTCCTCCCTGTTGTTAGTGTCTCCTCCCCTCCTGTCCTCCTCTCCTCCCTGTTGTTAGTGTCTCCTCCCCTCCTGTCCTCCTCTCCTCCCTGTTGTTAGTGTCTCCTCCCCTCCTGTCCTCCTCTCCTCCCTGTTGTTAGTGTCTCCTCCCCTCCTGTCCTCCTCTCCTCCCTGTTGTTAGTGTCTCCTCCCCTCCTGTCCTCCTCTCCTCCCTGTTGTTAGTGTCTCCTCCCCTCCTGTCCTCCTCTCCTCCCTGTTGTTAGTGTCTCCTCCCCTCCTGTCCTCCTCTCCTCCCTGTTGTTAGTGTCTCCTCCCCTCCTGTCCTCCTCTCCTCCCTGTTGTTAGTGTCTCCTCCCCTCCTGTCCTCCTCTCCTCCCTGTTGTTAGTGTCTCCTCCCCTCCTGTCCTCCTCTCCTCCCTGTTGTTAGTGTCTCCTCCCCTCCTGTCCTCCTCTCCTCCCTGTTGTTAGTGTCTCCTCCCCTCCTGTCCTCCTCTCCTCCCTGTTGTTAGTGTCTCCTCCCCTCCTGTCCTCCTCTCCTCCCTGTTGTTAGTGTCTCCTCCCCTCCTCTCCTCCCTGTTGTTAGTGTCTCCTCCCCTCCTGTCCTCCTCTCCTCCCTGTTGTTAGTGTCTCCTCCCCTCCTGTCCTCCTCTCCTCCCTGTTGTTAGTGTCTCCTCCCCTCCTGTCCTCCTCTCCTCCCTGTTGTTAGTGTCTCCTCCCCTCCTGTCCTCCTCTCCTCCCTGTTGTTAGTGTCTCCTCCCCTCCTGTCCTCCTCTCCTCCCTGTTGTTAGTGTCTCCTCCCCTCCTGTCCTCCTCTCCTCCCTGTTGTTAGTGTCTCCTCCCCTCCTGTCCTCCTCTCCTCCCTGTTGTTAGTGTCTCCTCCCCTCCTGTCCTCCTCTCCTCCCTGTTGTTAGTGTCTCCTCCCCTCCTGTCCTCCTCTCCTCCCTGTTGTTAGTGTCTCCTCCCCTCCTGTCCTCCTCTCCTCCCTGTTGTTAGTGTCTCCTCCCCTCCTGTCCTCCTCTCCTCCCTGTTGTTAGTGTCTCCTCCCCTCCTGTCCTCCTCTCCTCCCTGTTGTTAGTGTCTCCTCCCCTCCTGTCCTCCTCTCCTCCCTGTTGTTAGTGTCTCCTCCCCTCCTGTCCTCCTCTCCTCCCTGTTGTTAGTGTCTCCTCCCCTCCTGTCCTCCTCTCCTCCCTGTTGTTAGTGTCTCCTCCCCTCCTGTCCTCCTCTCCTCCCTGTTGTTAGTGTCTCCTCCCCTCCTGTCCTCCTCTCCTCCCTGTTGTTAGTGTCTCCTCCCCTCCTGTCCTCCTCTCCTCCCTGTTGTTAGTGTCTCCTCCCCTCCTGTCCTCCTCTCCTCCCTGTTGTTAGTGTCTCCTCCCCTCCTGTCCTCCTCTCCTCCCTGTTGTTAGTGTCTCCTCCCCTCCTGTCCTCCTCTCCTCCCTGTTGTTAGTGTCTCCTCCCCTCCTGTCCTCCTCTCCTCCCTGTTGTTAGTGTCTCCTCCCCTCCTGTCCTCCTCTCCTCCCTGTTGTTAGTGTCTCCTCCCCTCCTGTCCTCCTCTCCTCCCTGTTGTTAGTGTCTCCTCCCCTCCTGTCCTCCTCTCCTCCCTGTTGTTAGTGTCTCCTCCCCTCCTGTCCTCCTCTCCTCCCTGTTGTTAGTGTCTCCTCCCCTCCTGTCCTCCTCTCCTCCCTGTTGTTAGTGTCTCCTCCCCTCCTGTCCTCCTCTCCTCCCTGTTGTTAGTGTCTCCTCCCCTCCTGTCCTCCTCTCCTCCCTGTTGTTAGTGTCTCCTCCCCTCCTGTCCTCCTGTCCTCCCTGTTGTTAGTGTCTCCTCCCCTCCTGTCCTCCTCTCCTCCCTGTTGTTAGTGTCTCCTCCCCTCCTGTCCTCCTCTCCTCCCTGTTGTTAGTGTCTCCTCCCCTCCTGTCCTCCTCTCCTCCCTGTTGTTAGTGTCTCCTCCCCTCCTGTCCTCCTCTCCTCCCTGTTGTTAGTGTCTCCTCCCCTCCTGTCCTCCTCTCCTCCCTGTTGTTAGTGTCTCCTCCCCTCCTGTCCTCCTCTCCTCCCTGTTGTTAGTGTCTCCTCCCCTCCTGTCCTCCTCTCCTCCCTGTTGTTAGTGTCTCCTCCCCTCCTGTCCTCCTCTCCTCCCTGTTGTTAGTGTCTCCTCCCCTCCTGTCCTCCTCTCCTCCCTGTTGTTAGTGTCTCCTCCCCTCCTGTCCTCCTCTCCTCCCTGTTGTTAGTGTCTCCTCCCCTCCTGTCCTCCTCTCCTCCCTGTTGTTAGTGTCTCCTCCCCTCCTGTCCTCCTCTCCTCCCTGTTGTTAGTGTCTCCTCCCCTCCTGTCCTCCTCTCCTCCCTGTTGTTAGTGTCTCCTCCCCTCCTGTCCTCCTCTCCTCCCTGTTGTTAGTGTCTCCTCCCCTCCTGTCCTCCTCTCCTCCCTGTTGTTAGTGTCTCCTCCCCTCCTGTCCTCCTCTCCTCCCTGTTGTTAGTGTCTCCTCCCCTCCTGTCCTCCTCTCCTCCCTGTTGTTAGTGTCTCCTCCCCTCCTGTCCTCCTCTCCTCCCTGTTGTTAGTGTCTCCTCCCCTCCTGTCCTCCTCTCCTCCCTGTTGTTAGTGTCTCCTCCCCTCCTGTCCTCCTCTCCTCCCTGTTGTTAGTGTCTCCTCCCCTCCTGTCCTCCTCTCCTCCCTGTTGTTAGTGTCTCCTCCCCTCCTGTCCTCCTCTCCTCCCTGTTGTTAGTGTCTCCTCCCCTCCTGTCCTCCTCTCCTCCCTGTTGTTAGTGTCTCCTCCCCTCCTGTCCTCCTCTCCTCCCTGTTGTTAGTGTCTCCTCCCCTCCTGTCCTCCTCTCCTCCCTGTTGTTAGTGTCTCCTCCCCTCCTGTCCTCCTCTCCTCCCTGTTGTTAGTGTCTCCTCCCCTCCTGTCCTCCTCTCCTCCCTGTTGTTAGTGTCTCCTCCCCTCCTGTCCTCCTCTCCTCCCTGTTGTTAGTGTCTCCTCCCCTCCTGTCCTCCTCTCCTCCCTGTTGTTAGTGTCTCCTCCCCTCCTGTCCTCCTCTCCTCCCTGTTGTTAGTGTCTCCTCCCCTCCTGTCCTCCTCTCCTCCCTGTTGTTAGTGTCTCCTCCCCTCCTGTCCTCCTCTCCTCCCTGTTGTTAGTGTCTCCTCCCCTCCTGTCCTCCTCTCCTCCCTGTTGTTAGTGTCTCCTCCCCTCCTGTCCTCCTCTCCTCCCTGTTGTTAGTGTCTCCTCCCCTCCTGTCCTCCTCTCCTCCCTGTTGTTAGTGTCTCCTCCCCTCCTGTCCTCCTCTCCTCCCTGTTGTTAGTGTCTCCTCCCCTCCTGTCCTCCTCTCCTCCCTGTTGTTAGTGTCTCCTCCCCTCCTGTCCTCCTCTCCTCCCTGTTGTTAGTGTCTCCTCCCCTCCTGTCCTCCTCTCCTCCCTGTTGTTAGTGTCTCCTCCCCTCCTGTCCTCCTCTCCTCCCTGTTGTTAGTGTCTCCTCCCCTCCTGTCCTCCTCTCCTCCCTGTTGTTAGTGTCTCCTCCCCTCCTGTCCTCCTCTCCTCCCTGTTGTTAGTGTCTCCTCCCCTCCTGTCCTCCTCTCCTCCCTGTTGTTAGTGTCTCCTCCCCTCCTGTCCTCCTCTCCTCCCTGTTGTTAGTGTCTCCTCCCCTCCTGTCCTCCTCTCCTCCCTGTTGTTAGTGTCTCCTCCCCTCCTGTCCTCCTCTCCTCCCTGTTGTTAGTGTCTCCTCCCCTCCTGTCCTCCTCTCCTCCCTGTTGTTAGTGTCTCCTCCCCTCCTGTCCTCCTCTCCTCCCTGTTGTTAGTGTCTCCTCCCCTCCTGTCCTCCTCTCCTCCCTGTTGTTAGTGTCTCCTCCCCTCCTGTCCTCCTCTCCTCCCTGTTGTTAGTGTCTCCTCCCCTCCTGTCCTCCTCTCCTCCCTGTTGTTAGTGTCTCCTCCCCTCCTGTCCTCCTCTCCTCCCTGTTGTTAGTGTCTCCTCCCCTCCTGTCCTCCTCTCCTCCCTGTTGTTAGTGTCTCCTCCCCTCCTGTCCTCCTCTCCTCCCTGTTGTTAGTGTCTCCTCCCCTCCTGTCCTCCTCTCCTCCCTGTTGTTAGTGTCTCCTCCCCTCCTGTCCTCCTCTCCTCCCTGTTGTTAGTGTCTCCTCCCCTCCTGTCCTCCTCTCCTCCCTGTTGTTAGTGTCTCCTCCCCTCCTGTCCTCCTCTCCTCCCTGTTGTTAGTGTCTCCTCCCCTCCTGTCCTCCTCTCCTCCCTGTTGTTAGTGTCTCCTCCCCTCCTGTCCTCCTCTCCTCCCTGTTGTTAGTGTCTCCTCCCCTCCTGTCCTCCTCTCCTCCCTGTTGTTAGTGTCTCCTCCCCTCCTGTCCTCCTCTCCTCCCTGTTGTTAGTGTCTCCTCCCCTCCTGTCCTCCTCTCCTCCCTGTTGTTAGTGTCTCCTCCCCTCCTGTCCTCCTCTCCTCCCTGTTGTTAGTGTCTCCTCCCCTCCTGTCCTCCTCTCCTCCCTGTTGTTAGTGTCTCCTCCCCTCCTGTCCTCCTCTCCTCCCTGTTGTTAGTGTCTCCTCCCCTCCTGTCCTCCTCTCCTCCCTGTTGTTAGTGTCTCCTCCCCTCCTGTCCTCCTCTCCTCCCTGTTGTTAGTGTCTCCTCCCCTCCTGTCCTCCTCTCCTCCCTGTTGTTAGTGTCTCCTCCCCTCCTGTCCTCCTCTCCTCCCTGTTGTTAGTGTCTCCTCCCCTCCTGTCCTCCTCTCCTCCCTGTTGTTAGTGTCTCCTCCCCTCCTGTCCTCCTCTCCTCCCTGTTGTTAGTGTCTCCTCCCCTCCTGTCCTCCTCTCCTCCCTGTTGTTAGTGTCTCCTCCCCTCCTGTCCTCCTCTCCTCCCTGTTGTTAGTGTCTCCTCCCCTCCTGTCCTCCTCTCCTCCCTGTTGTTAGTGTCTCCTCCCCTCCTGTCCTCCTCTCCTCCCTGTTGTTAGTGTCTCCTCCCCTCCTGTCCTCCTCTCCTCCCTGTTGTTAGTGTCTCCTCCCCTCCTGTCCTCCTCTCCTCCCTGTTGTTAGTGTCTCCTCCCCTCCTGTCCTCCTCTCCTCCCTGTTGTTAGTGTCTCCTCCCCTCCTGTCCTCCTCTCCTCCCTGTTGTTAGTGTCTCCTCCCCTCCTGTCCTCCTCTCCTCCCTGTTGTTAGTGTCTCCTCCCCTCCTGTCCTCCTCTCCTCCCTGTTGTTAGTGTCTCCTCCCCTCCTGTCCTCCTCTCCTCCCTGTTGTTAGTGTCTCCTCCCCTCCTGTCCTCCTCTCCTCCCTGTTGTTAGTGTCTCCTCCCCTCCTGTCCTCCTCTCCTCCCTGTTGTTAGTGTCTCCTCCCCTCCTGTCCTCCTCTCCTCCCTGTTGTTAGTGTCTCCTCCCCTCCTGTCCTCCTCTCCTCCCTGTTGTTAGTGTCTCCTCCCCTCCTGTCCTCCTCTCCTCCCTGTTGTTAGTGTCTCCTCCCCTCCTGTCCTCCTCTCCTCCCTGTTGTTAGTGTCTCCTCCCCTCCTGTCCTCCTCTCCTCCCTGTTGTTAGTGTCTCCTCCCCTCCTGTCCTCCTCTCCTCCCTGTTGTTAGTGTCTCCTCCCCTCCTGTCCTCCTCTCCTCCCTGTTGTTAGTGTCTCCTCCCCTCCTGTCCTCCTCTCCTCCCTGTTGTTAGTGTCTCCTCCCCTCCTGTCCTCCTCTCCTCCCTGTTGTTAGTGTCTCCTCCCCTCCTGTCCTCCTCTCCTCCCTGTTGTTAGTGTCTCCTCCCCTCCTGTCCTCCTCTCCTCCCTGTTGTTAGTGTCTCCTCCCCTCCTGTCCTCCTCTCCTCCCTGTTGTTAGTGTCTCCTCCCCTCCTGTCCTCCTCTCCTCCCTGTTGTTAGTGTCTCCTCCCCTCCTGTCCTCCTCTCCTCCCTGTTGTTAGTGTCTCCTCCCCTCCTGTCCTCCTCTCCTCCCTGTTGTTAGTGTCTCCTCCCCTCCTGTCCTCCTCTCCTCCCTGTTGTTAGTGTCTCCTCCCCTCCTGTCCTCCTCTCCTCCCTGTTGTTAGTGTCTCCTCCCCTCCTGTCCTCCTCTCCTCCCTGTTGTTAGTGTCTCCTCCCCTCCTGTCCTCCTCTCCTCCCTGTTGTTAGTGTCTCCTCCCCTCCTGTCCTCCTCTCCTCCCTGTTGTTAGTGTCTCCTCCCCTCCTGTCCTCCTCTCCTCCCTGTTGTTAGTGTCTCCTCCCCTCCTGTCCTCCTCTCCTCCCTGTTGTTAGTGTCTCCTCCCCTCCTGTCCTCCTCTCCTCCCTGTTGTTAGTGTCTCCTCCCCTCCTGTCCTCCTCTCCTCCCTGTTGTTAGTGTCTCCTCCCCTCCTGTCCTCCTCTCCTCCCTGTTGTTAGTGTCTCCTCCCCTCCTGTCCTCCTCTCCTCCCTGTTGTTAGTGTCTCCTCCCCTCCTGTCCTCCTCTCCTCCCTGTTGTTAGTGTCTCCTCCCCTCCTGTCCTCCTCTCCTCCCTGTTGTTAGTGTCTCCTCCCCTCCTGTCCTCCTCTCCTCCCTGTTGTTAGTGTCTCCTCCCCTCCTGTCCTCCTCTCCTCCCTGTTGTTAGTGTCTCCTCCCCTCCTGTCCTCCTCTCCTCCCTGTTGTTAGTGTCTCCTCCCCTCCTGTCCTCCTCTCCTCCCTGTTGTTAGTGTCTCCTCCCCTCCTGTCCTCCTCTCCTCCCTGTTGTTAGTGTCTCCTCCCCTCCTCCTCCTCTCCTCCCTGTTGTTAGTGTCTCCTCCCCTCCTGTCCTCCTCTCCTCCCTGTTGTTAGTGTCTCCTCCCCTCCTGTCCTCCTCTCCTCCCTGTTGTTAGTGTCTCCTCCCCTCCTGTCCTCCTCTCCTCCCTGTTGTTAGTGTCTCCTCCCCTCCTGTCCTCCTCTCCTCCCTGTTGTTAGTGTCTCCTCCCCTCCTGTCCTCCTCTCCTCCCTGTTGTTAGTGTCTCCTCCCCTCCTGTCCTCCTCTCCTCCCTGTTGTTAGTGTCTCCTCCCCTCCTGTCCTCCTCTCCTCCCTGTTGTTAGTGTCTCCTCCCCTCCTGTCCTCCTCTCCTCCCTGTTGTTAGTGTCTCCTCCCCTCCTGTCCTCCTCTCCTCCCTGTTGTTAGTGTCTCCTCCCCTCCTGTCCTCCTCTCCTCCCTGTTGTTAGTGTCTCCTCCCCTCCTGTCCTCCTCTCCTCCCTGTTGTTAGTGTCTCCTCCCCTCCTGTCCTCCTCTCCTCCCTGTTGTTAGTGTCTCCTCCCCTCCTGTCCTCCTCTCCTCCCTGTTGTTAGTGTCTCCTCCCCTCCTGTCCTCCTCTCCTCCCTGTTGTTAGTGTCTCCTCCCCTCCTGTCCTCCTCTCCTCCCTGTTGTTAGTGTCTCCTCCCCTCCTGTCCTCCTCTCCTCCCTGTTGTTAGTGTCTCCTCCCCTCCTGTCCTCCTCTCCTCCCTGTTGTTAGTGTCTCCTCCCCTCCTGTCCTCCTCTCCTCCCTGTTGTTAGTGTCTCCTCCCCTCCTGTCCTCCTCTCCTCCCTGTTGTTAGTGTCTCCTCCCCTCCTGTCCTCCTCTCCTCCCTGTTGTTAGTGTCTCCTCCCCTCCTGTCCTCCTCTCCTCCCTGTTGTTAGTGTCTCCTCCCCTCCTGTCCTCCTCTCCTCCCTGTTGTTAGTGTCTCCTCCCCTCCTGTCCTCCTCTCCTCCCTGTTGTTAGTGTCTCCTCCCCTCCTGTCCTCCTCTCCTCCCTGTTGTTAGTGTCTCCTCCCCTCCTGTCCTCCTCTCCTCCCTGTTGTTAGTGTCTCCTCCCCTCCTGTCCTCCTCTCCTCCCTGTTGTTAGTGTCTCCTCCCCTCCTGTCCTCCTCTCCTCCCTGTTGTTAGTGTCTCCTCCCCTCCTGTCCTCCTGTCCTCCCTGTTGTTAGTGTCTCCTCCCCTCCTGTCCTCCTCTCCTCCCTGTTGTTAGTGTCTCCTCCCCTCCTGTCCTCCTCTCCTCCCTGTTGTTAGTGTCTCCTCCCCTCCTGTCCTCCTCTCCTCCCTGTTGTTAGTGTCTCCTCCCCTCCTGTCCTCCTCTCCTCCCTGTTGTTAGTGTCTCCTCCCCTCCTGTCCTCCTCTCCTCCCTGTTGTTAGTGTCTCCTCCCCTCCTGTCCTCCTCTCCTCCCTGTTGTTAGTGTCTCCTCCCCTCCTGTCCTCCTCTCCTCCCTGTTGTTAGTGTCTCCTCCCCTCCTGTCCTCCTCTCCTCCCTGTTGTTAGTGTCTCCTCCCCTCCTGTCCTCCTCTCCTCCCTGTTGTTAGTGTCTCCTCCCCTCCTGTCCTCCTCTCCTCCCTGTTGTTAGTGTCTCCTCCCCTCCTGTCCTCCTCTCCTCCCTGTTGTTAGTGTCTCCTCCCCTCCTGTCCTCCTCTCCTCCCTGTTGTTAGTGTCTCCTCCCCTCCTGTCCTCCTCTCCTCCCTGTTGTTAGTGTCTCCTCCCCTCCTGTCCTCCTCTCCTCCCTGTTGTTAGTGTCTCCTCCCCTCCTGTCCTCCTCTCCTCCCTGTTGTTAGTGTCTCCTCCCCTCCTGTCCTCCTCTCCTCCCTGTTGTTAGTGTCTCCTCCCCTCCTGTCCTCCTCTCCTCCCTGTTGTTAGTGTCTCCTCCCCTCCTGTCCTCCTCTCCTCCCTGTTGTTAGTGTCTCCTCCCCTCCTGTCCTCCTCTCCTCCCTGTTGTTAGTGTCTCCTCCCCTCCTGTCCTCCTCTCCTCCCTGTTGTTAGTGTCTCCTCCCCTCCTGTCCTCCTCTCCTCCCTGTTGTTAGTGTCTCCTCCCCTCCTGTCCTCCTCTCCTCCCTGTTGTTAGTGTCTCCTCCCCTCCTGTCCTCCTCTCCTCCCTGTTGTTAGTGTCTCCTCCCCTCCTGTCCTCCTCTCCTCCCTGTTGTTAGTGTCTCCTCCCCTCCTGTCCTCCTCTCCTCCCTGTTGTTAGTGTCTCCTCCCCTCCTGTCCTCCTCTCCTCCCTGTTGTTAGTGTCTCCTCCCCTCCTGTCCTCCTCTCCTCCCTGTTGTTAGTGTCTCCTCCCCTCCTGTCCTCCTCTCCTCCCTGTTGTTAGTGTCTCCTCCCCTCCTGTCCTCCTCTCCTCCCTGTTGTTAGTGTCTCCTCCCCTCCTGTCCTCCTCTCCTCCCTGTTGTTAGTGTCTCCTCCCCTCCTGTCCTCCTCTCCTCCCTGTTGTTAGTGTCTCCTCCCCTCCTGTCCTCCTCTCCTCCCTGTTGTTAGTGTCTCCTCCCCTCCTGTCCTCCTCTCCTCCCTGTTGTTAGTGTCTCCTCCCCTCCTGTCCTCCTCTCCTCCCTGTTGTTAGTGTCTCCTCCCCTCCTGTCCTCCTCTCCTCCCTGTTGTTAGTGTCTCCTCCCCTCCTGTCCTCCTCTCCTCCCTGTTGTTAGTGTCTCCTCCCCTCCTGTCCTCCTCTCCTCCCTGTTGTTAGTGTCTCCTCCCCTCCTGTCCTCCTCTCCTCCCTGTTGTTAGTGTCTCCTCCCCTCCTGTCCTCCTCTCCTCCCTGTTGTTAGTGTCTCCTCCCCTCCTGTCCTCCTCTCCTCCCTGTTGTTAGTGTCTCCTCCCCTCCTGTCCTCCTCTCCTCCCTGTTGTTAGTGTCTCCTCCCCTCCTGTCCTCCTCTCCTCCCTGTTGTTAGTGTCTCCTCCCCTCCTGTCCTCCTCTCCTCCCTGTTGTTAGTGTCTCCTCCCCTCCTGTCCTCCTCTCCTCCCTGTTGTTAGTGTCTCCTCCCCTCCTGTCCTCCTCTCCTCCCTGTTGTTAGTGTCTCCTCCCCTCCTGTCCTCCTCTCCTCCCTGTTGTTAGTGTCTCCTCCCCTCCTGTCCTCCTCTCCTCCCTGTTGTTAGTGTCTCCTCCCCTCCTGTCCTCCTCTCCTCCCTGTTGTTAGTGTCTCCTCCCCTCCTGTCCTCCTCTCCTCCCTGTTGTTAGTGTCTCCTCCCCTCCTGTCCTCCTCTCCTCCCTGTTGTTAGTGTCTCCTCCCCTCCTGTCCTCCTCTCCTCCCTGTTGTTAGTGTCTCCTCCCCTCCTGTCCTCCTCTCCTCCCTGTTGTTAGTGTCTCCTCCCCTCCTGTCCTCCTCTCCTCCCTGTTGTTAGTGTCTCCTCCCCTCCTGTCCTCCTCTCCTCCCTGTTGTTAGTGTCTCCTCCCCTCCTGTCCTCCTCTCCTCCCTGTTGTTAGTGTCTCCTCCCCTCCTGTCCTCCTCTCCTCCCTGTTGTTAGTGTCTCCTCCCCTCCTGTCCTCCTCTCCTCCCTGTTGTTAGTGTCTCCTCCCCTCCTGTCCTCCTCTCCTCCCTGTTGTTAGTGTCTCCTCCCCTCCTGTCCTCCTCTCCTCCCTGTTGTTAGTGTCTCCTCCCCTCCTGTCCTCCTCTCCTCCCTGTTGTTAGTGTCTCCTCCCCTCCTGTCCTCCTCTCCTCCCTGTTGTTAGTGTCTCCTCCCCTCCTGTCCTCCTCTCCTCCCTGTTGTTAGTGTCTCCTCCCCTCCTGTCCTCCTCTCCTCCCTGTTGTTAGTGTCTCCTCCCCTCCTGTCCTCCTCTCCTCCCTGTTGTTAGTGTCTCCTCCCCTCCTGTCCTCCTCTCCTCCCTGTTGTTAGTGTCTCCTCCCCTCCTGTCCTCCTCCTCCCTGTTGTTAGTGTCTCCTCCCCTCCTGTCCTCCTCTCCTCCCTGTTGTTAGTGTCTCCTCCCCTCCTGTCCTCCTCTCCTCCCTGTTGTTAGTGTCTCCTCCCCTCCTGTCCTCCTCTCCTCCCTGTTGTTAGTGTCTCCTCCCCTCCTGTCCTCCTCTCCTCCCTGTTGTTAGTGTCTCCTCCCCTCCTGTCCTCCTCTCCTCCCTGTTGTTAGTGTCTCCTCCCCTCCTGTCCTCCTCTCCTCCCTGTTGTTAGTGTCTCCTCCCCTCCTGTCCTCCTCTCCTCCCTGTTGTTAGTGTCTCCTCCCCTCCTGTCCTCCTCTCCTCCCTGTTGTTAGTGTCTCCTCCCCTCCTGTCCTCCTCTCCTCCCTGTTGTTAGTGTCTCCTCCCCTCCTGTCCTCCTCTCCTCCCTGTTGTTAGTGTCTCCTCCCCTCCTGTCCTCCTCTCCTCCCTGTTGTTAGTGTCTCCTCCCCTCCTGTCCTCCTCTCCTCCCTGTTGTTAGTGTCTCCTCCCCTCCTGTCCTCCTCTCCTCCCTGTTGTTAGTGTCTCCTCCCCTCCTGTCCTCCTCTCCTCCCTGTTGTTAGTGTCTCCTCCCCTCCTGTCCTCCTCTCCTCCCTGTTGTTAGTGTCTCCTCCCCTCCTGTCCTCCTCTCCTCCCTGTTGTTAGTGTCTCCTCCCCTCCTGTCCTCCTCTCCTCCCTGTTGTTAGTGTCTCCTCCCCTCCTGTCCTCCTCTCCTCCCTGTTGTTAGTGTCTCCTCCCCTCCTGTCCTCCTCTCCTCCCTGTTGTTAGTGTCTCCTCCCCTCCTGTCCTCCTCTCCTCCCTGTTGTTAGTGTCTCCTCCCCTCCTGTCCTCCTCTCCTCCCTGTTGTTAGTGTCTCCTCCCCTCCTGTCCTCCTCTCCTCCCTGTTGTTAGTGTCTCCTCCCCTCCTGTCCTCCTCTCCTCCCTGTTGTTAGTGTCTCCTCCCCTCCTGTCCTCCTCTCCTCCCTGTTGTTAGTGTCTCCTCCCCTCCTGTCCTCCTCTCCTCCCTGTTGTTAGTGTCTCCTCCCCTCCTGTCCTCCTCTCCTCCCTGTTGTTAGTGTCTCCTCCCCTCCTGCCTCCTCTCCTCCCTGTTGTTAGTGTCTCCTCCCCTCCTGTCCTCCTCTCCTCCCTGTTGTTAGTGTCTCCTCCCCTCCTGTCCTCCTCTCCTCCCTGTTGTTAGTGTCTCCTCCCCTCCTGTCCTCCTCTCCTCCCTGTTGTTAGTGTCTCCTCCCCTCCTGTCCTCCTCTCCTCCCTGTTGTTAGTGTCTCCTCCCCTCCTGTCCTCCTCTCCTCCCTGTTGTTAGTGTCTCCTCCCCTCCTGTCCTCCTCTCCTCCCTGTTGTTAGTGTCTCCTCCCCTCCTGTCCTCCTCTCCTCCCTGTTGTTAGTGTCTCCTCCCCTCCTGTCCTCCTCTCCTCCCTGTTGTTAGTGTCTCCTCCCCTCCTGTCCTCCTCTCCTCCCTGTTGTTAGTGTCTCCTCCCCTCCTGTCCTCCTCTCCTCCCTGTTGTTAGTGTCTCCTCCCCTCCTGTCCTCCTCTCCTCCCTGTTGTTAGTGTCTCCTCCCCTCCTGTCCTCCTCTCCTCCCTGTTGTTAGTGTCTCCTCCCCTCCTGTCCTCCTCTCCTCCCTGTTGTTAGTGTCTCCTCCCCTCCTGTCCTCCTCTCCTCCCTGTTGTTAGTGTCTCCTCCCCTCCTGTCCTCCTCTCCTCCCTGTTGTTAGTGTCTCCTCCCCTCCTGTCCTCCTCTCCTCCCTGTTGTTAGTGTCTCCTCCCCTCCTGTCCTCCTCTCCTCCCTGTTGTTAGTGTCTCCTCCCCTCCTGTCCTCCTCTCCTCCCTGTTGTTAGTGTCTCCTCCCCTCCTGTCCTCCTCTCCTCCCTGTTGTTAGTGTCTCCTCCCCTCCTGTCCTCCTCTCCTCCCTGTTGTTAGTGTCTCCTCCCCTCCTGTCCTCCTCTCCTCCCTGTTGTTAGTGTCTCCTCCCCTCCTGTCCTCCTCTCCTCCCTGTTGTTAGTGTCTCCTCCCCTCCTGTCCTCCTCTCCTCCCTGTTGTTAGTGTCTCCTCCCCTCCTGTCCTCCTCTCCTCCCTGTTGTTAGTGTCTCCTCCCCTCCTGTCCTCCTCTCCTCCCTGTTGTTAGTGTCTCCTCCCCTCCTGTCCTCCTCTCCTCCCTGTTGTTAGTGTCTCCTCCCCTCCTGTCCTCCTCTCCTCCCTGTTGTTAGTGTCTCCTCCCCTCCTGTCCTCCTCTCCTCCCTGTTGTTAGTGTCTCCTCCCCTCCTGTCCTCCTCTCCTCCCTGTTGTTAGTGTCTCCTCCCCTCCTGTCCTCCTCTCCTCCCTGTTGTTAGTGTCTCCTCCCCTCCTGTCCTCCTCTCCTCCCTGTTGTTAGTGTCTCCTCCCCTCCTGTCCTCCTCTCCTCCCTGTTGTTAGTGTCTCCTCCCCTCCTGTCCTCCTCTCCTCCCTGTTGTTAGTGTCTCCTCCCCTCCTGTCCTCCTCTCCTCCCTGTTGTTAGTGTCTCCTCCCCTCCTGTCCTCCTCTCCTCCCTGTTGTTAGTGTCTCCTCCCCTCCTGTCCTCCTCTCCTCCCTGTTGTTAGTGTCTCCTCCCCTCCTGTCCTCCTCTCCTCCCTGTTGTTAGTGTCTCCTCCCCTCCTGTCCTCCTCTCCTCCCTGTTGTTAGTGTCTCCTCCCCTCCTGTCCTCCTCTCCTCCCTGTTGTTAGTGTCTCCTCCCCTCCTGTCCTCCTCTCCTCCCTGTTGTTAGTGTCTCCTCCCCTCCTGTCCTCCTCTCCTCCCTGTTGTTAGTGTCTCCTCCCCTCCTGTCCTCCTCTCCTCCCTGTTGTTAGTGTCTCCTCCCCTCCTGTCCTCCTCTCCTCCCTGTTGTTAGTGTCTCCTCCCCTCCTGTCCTCCTCTCCTCCCTGTTGTTAGTGTCTCCTCCCCTCCTGTCCTCCTCTCCTCCCTGTTGTTAGTGTCTCCTCCCCTCCTGTCCTCCTCTCCTCCCTGTTGTTAGTGTCTCCTCCCCTCCTGTCCTCCTCTCCTCCCTGTTGTTAGTGTCTCCTCCCCTCCTGTCCTCCCTGTTGTTAGTGTCTCCTCCCCTCCTGTCCTCCTCTCCTCCCTGTTGTTAGTGTCTCCTCCCCTCCTGCCCTCCTCTCCTCCCTGTTGTTAGTGTCTCCTCCCCTCCTGTCCTCCTCTCCTCCCTGTTGTTAGTGTCTCCTCCCCTCCTGTCCTCCTCTCCTCCCTGTTGTTAGTGTCTCCTCCCCTCCTGTCCTCCTCTCCTCCCTGTTGTTAGTGTCTCCTCCCCTCCTGCCCTCCTCTCCTCCCTGTTGTTAGTGTCTCCTCCCCTCCTGTCCTCCTCTCCTCCCTGTTGTTAGTGTCTCCTCCCCTCCTGTCCTCCTCTCCTCCCTGTTGTTAGTGTCTCCTCCCCTCCTGTCCTCCTCTCCTCCCTGTTGTTAGTGTCTCCTCCCCTCCTGTCCTCCTCTCCTCCCTGTTGTTAGTGTCTCCTCCCCTCCTGTCCTCCTCTCCTCCCTGTTGTTAGTGTCTCCTCCCCTCCTGTCCTCCTCTCCTCCCTGTTGTTAGTGTCTCCTCCCCTCCTGTCCTCCTCTCCTCCCTGTTGTTAGTGTCTCCTCCCCTCCTGTCCTCCTCTCCTCCCTGTTGTTAGTGTCTCCTCCCCTCCTGTCCTCCTCTCCTCCCTGTTGTTAGTGTCTCCTCCCCTCCTGTCCTCCTCTCCTCCCTGTTGTTAGTGTCTCCTCCCCTCCTGTCCTCCTCTCCTCCCTGTTGTTAGTGTCTCCTCCCCTCCTGTCCTCCTCTCCTCCCTGTTGTTAGTGTCTCCTCCCCTCCTGTCCTCCTCTCCTCCCTGTTGTTAGTGTCTCCTCCCCTCCTGTCCTCCTCTCCTCCCTGTTGTTAGTGTCTCCTCCCCTCCTGTCCTCCTCTCCTCCCTGTTGTTAGTGTCTCCTCCCCTCCTGTCCTCCTCTCCTCCCTGTTGTTAGTGTCTCCTCCCCTCCTGTCCTCCTCTCCTCCCTGTTGTTAGTGTCTCCTCCCCTCCTGTCCTCCTGTCCTCCCTGTTGTTAGTGTCTCCTCCCCTCCTGTCCTCCTCTCCTCCCTGTTGTTAGTGTCTCCTCCCCTCCTGTCCTCCTCTCCTCCCTGTTGTTAGTGTCTCCTCCCCTCCTGTCCTCCTCTCCTCCCTGTTGTTAGTGTCTCCTCCCCTCCTGTCCTCCTCTCCTCCCTGTTGTTAGTGTCTCCTCCCCTCCTGTCCTCCTCTCCTCCCTGTTGTTAGTGTCTCCTCCCCTCCTGTCCTCCTCTCCTCCCTGTTGTTAGTGTCTCCTCCCCTCCTGTCCTCCTCTCCTCCCTGTTGTTAGTGTCTCCTCCCCTCCTGTCCTCCTCTCCTCCCTGTTGTTAGTGTCTCCTCCCCTCCTGTCCTCCTCTCCTCCCTGTTGTTAGTGTCTCCTCCCCTCCTGTCCTCCTCTCCTCCCTGTTGTTAGTGTCTCCTCCCCTCCTGTCCTCCTCTCCTCCCTGTTGTTAGTGTCTCCTCCCCTCCTGTCCTCCTCTCCTCCCTGTTGTTAGTGTCTCCTCCCCTCCTGTCCTCCTCTCCTCCCTGTTGTTAGTGTCTCCTCCCCTCCTGTCCTCCTCTCCTCCCTGTTGTTAGTGTCTCCTCCCCTCCTGTCCTCCTCTCCTCCCTGTTGTTAGTGTCTCCTCCCCTCCTGTCCTCCTCTCCTCCCTGTTGTTAGTGTCTCCTCCCCTCCTGTCCTCCTCTCCTCCCTGTTGTTAGTGTCTCCTCCCCTCCTGTCCTCCTCTCCTCCCTGTTGTTAGTGTCTCCTCCCCTCCTGTCCTCCTCTCCTCCCTGTTGTTAGTGTCTCCTCCCCTCCTGTCCTCCTCTCCTCCCTGTTGTTAGTGTCTCCTCCCCTCCTGTCCTCCTCTCCTCCCTGTTGTTAGTGTCTCCTCCCCTCCTGTCCTCCTCTCCTCCCTGTTGTTAGTGTCTCCTCCCCTCCTGTCCTCCTCTCCTCCCTGTTGTTAGTGTCTCCTCCCCTCCTGTCCTCCTCTCCTCCCTGTTGTTAGTGTCTCCTCCCCTCCTGTCCTCCTCTCCTCCCTGTTGTTAGTGTCTCCTCCCCTCCTGTCCTCCTCTCCTCCCTGTTGTTAGTGTCTCCTCCCCTCCTGTCCTCCTCTCCTCCCTGTTGTTAGTGTCTCCTCCCCTCCTGTCCTCCTCTCCTCCCTGTTGTTAGTGTCTCCTCCCCTCCTGTCCTCCTCTCCTCCCTGTTGTTAGTGTCTCCTCCCCTCCTGTCCTCCTCTCCTCCCTGTTGTTAGTGTCTCCTCCCCTCCTGTCCTCCTCTCCTCCCTGTTGTTAGTGTCTCCTCCCCTCCTGTCCTCCTCTCCTCCCTGTTGTTAGTGTCTCCTCCCCTCCTGTCCTCCTCTCCTCCCTGTTGTTAGTGTCTCCTCCCCTCCTGTCCTCCTCTCCTCCCTGTTGTTAGTGTCTCCTCCCCTCCTGTCCTCCTCTCCTCCCTGTTGTTAGTGTCTCCTCCCCTCCTGTCCTCCTCTCCTCCCTGTTGTTAGTGTCTCCTCCCCTCCTGTCCTCCTCTCCTCCCTGTTGTTAGTGTCTCCTCCCCTCCTGTCCTCCTCTCCTCCCTGTTGTTAGTGTCTCCTCCCCTCCTGTCCTCCTCTCCTCCCTGTTGTTAGTGTCTCCTCCCCTCCTGTCCTCCTCTCCTCCCTGTTGTTAGTGTCTCCTCCCCTCCTGTCCTCCTCTCCTCCCTGTTGTTAGTGTCTCCTCCCCTCCTGTCCTCCTCTCCTCCCTGTTGTTAGTGTCTCCTCCCCTCCTGTCCTCCTCTCCTCCCTGTTGTTAGTGTCTCCTCCCCTCCTGTCCTCCTCTCCTCCCTGTTGTTAGTGTCTCCTCCCCTCCTGTCCTCCTCTCCTCCCTGTTGTTAGTGTCTCCTCCCCTCCTGTCCTCCTCTCCTCCCTGTTGTTAGTGTCTCCTCCCCTCCTGTCCTCCTCTCCTCCCTGTTGTTAGTGTCTCCTCCCCTCCTGTCCTCCTCTCCTCCCTGTTGTTAGTGTCTCCTCCCCTCCTGTCCTCCTCTCCTCCCTGTTGTTAGTGTCTCCTCCCCTCCTGTCCTCCTCTCCTCCCTGTTGTTAGTGTCTCCTCCCCTCCTGTCCTCCTCTCCTCCCTGTTGTTAGTGTCTCCTCCCCTCCTGTCCTCCTCTCCTCCCTGTTGTTAGTGTCTCCTCCCCTCCTGTCCTCCTCTCCTCCCTGTTGTTAGTGTCTCCTCCCCTCCTGTCCTCCTCTCCTCCCTGTTGTTAGTGTCTCCTCCCCTCCTGTCCTCCTCTCCTCCCTGTTGTTAGTGTCTCCTCCCCTCCTGTCCTCCTCTCCTCCCTGTTGTTAGTGTCTCCTCCCCTCCTGTCCTCCTCTCCTCCCTGTTGTTAGTGTCTCCTCCCCTCCTGTCCTCCTCTCCTCCCTGTTGTTAGTGTCTCCTCCCCTCCTGTCCTCCTCTCCTCCCTGTTGTTAGTGTCTCCTCCCCTCCTGTCCTCCTCTCCTCCCTGTTGTTAGTGTCTCCTCCCCTCCTGTCCTCCTCTCCTCCCTGTTGTTAGTGTCTCCTCCCCTCCTGTCCTCCTCTCCTCCCTGTTGTTAGTGTCTCCTCCCCTCCTGTCCTCCTCTCCTCCCTGTTGTTAGTGTCTCCTCCCCTCCTGTCCTCCTCTCCTCCCTGTTGTTAGTGTCTCCTCCCCTCCTGTCCTCCTCTCCTCCCTGTTGTTAGTGTCTCCTCCCCTCCTGTCCTCCTCTCCTCCCTGTTGTTAGTGTCTCCTCCCCTCCTGTCCTCCTCTCCTCCCTGTTGTTAGTGTCTCCTCCCCTCCTGTCCTCCTCTCCTCCCTGTTGTTAGTGTCTCCTCCCCTCCTGTCCTCCTCTCCTCCCTGTTGTTAGTGTCTCCTCCCCTCCTGTCCTCCTCTCCTCCCTGTTGTTAGTGTCTCCTCCCCTCCTGTCCTCCTCTCCTCCCTGTTGTTAGTGTCTCCTCCCCTCCTGTCCTCCTCTCCTCCCTGTTGTTAGTGTCTCCTCCCCTCCTGTCCTCCTCTCCTCCCTGTTGTTAGTGTCTCCTCCCCTCCTGTCCTCCTCTCCTCCCTGTTGTTAGTGTCTCCTCCCCTCCTGTCCTCCTCTCCTCCCTGTTGTTAGTGTCTCCTCCCCTCCTGTCCTCCTCTCCTCCCTGTTGTTAGTGTCTCCTCCCCTCCTGTCCTCCTCTCCTCCCTGTTGTTAGTGTCTCCTCCCCTCCTGTCCTCCTCTCCTCCCTGTTGTTAGTGTCTCCTCCCCTCCTGTCCTCCTCTCCTCCCTGTTGTTAGTGTCTCCTCCCCTCCTGTCCTCCTCTCCTCCCTGTTGTTAGTGTCTCCTCCCCTCCTGTCCTCCTCTCCTCCCTGTTGTTAGTGTCTCCTCCCCTCCTGTCCTCCTCTCCTCCCTGTTGTTAGTGTCTCCTCCCCTCCTGTCCTCCTCTCCTCCCTGTTGTTAGTGTCTCCTCCCCTCCTGTCCTCCTCTCCTCCCTGTTGTTAGTGTCTCCTCCCCTCCTGTCCTCCTCTCCTCCCTGTTGTTAGTGTCTCCTCCCCTCCTGTCCTCCTCTCCTCCCTGTTGTTAGTGTCTCCTCCCCTCCTGTCCTCCTCTCCTCCCTGTTGTTAGTGTCTCCTCCCCTCCTGTCCTCCTCTCCTCCCTGTTGTTAGTGTCTCCTCCCCTCCTGTCCTCCTCTCCTCCCTGTTGTTAGTGTCTCCTCCCCTCCTGTCCTCCTCTCCTCCCTGTTGTTAGTGTCTCCTCCCCTCCTGTCCTCCTCTCCTCCCTGTTGTTAGTGTCTCCTCCCCTCCTGTCCTCCTCTCCTCCCTGTTGTTAGTGTCTCCTCCCCTCCTGTCCTCCTCTCCTCCCTGTTGTTAGTGTCTCCTCCCCTCCTGTCCTCCTCTCCTCCCTGTTGTTAGTGTCTCCTCCCCTCCTGTCCTCCTCTCCTCCCTGTTGTTAGTGTCTCCTCCCCTCCTGTCCTCCTCTCCTCCCTGTTGTTAGTGTCTCCTCCCCTCCTGTCCTCCTCTCCTCCCTGTTGTTAGTGTCTCCTCCCCTCCTGTCCTCCTCTCCTCCCTGTTGTTAGTGTCTCCTCCCCTCCTGTCCTCCTCTCCTCCCTGTTGTTAGTGTCTCCTCCCCTCCTGTCCTCCTCTCCTCCCTGTTGTTAGTGTCTCCTCCCCTCCTGTCCTCCTCTCCTCCCTGTTGTTAGTGTCTCCTCCCCTCCTGTCCTCCTCTCCTCCCTGTTGTTAGTGTCTCCTCCCCTCCTGTCCTCCTCTCCTCCCTGTTGTTAGTGTCTCCTCCCCTCCTGTCCTCCTCTCCTCCCTGTTGTTAGTGTCTCCTCCCCTCCTGTCCTCCTCTCCTCCCTGTTGTTAGTGTCTCCTCCCCTCCTGTCCTCCTCTCCTCCCTGTTGTTAGTGTCTCCTCCCCTCCTGTCCTCCTCTCCTCCCTGTTGTTAGTGTCTCCTCCCCTCCTGTCCTCCTCTCCTCCCTGTTGTTAGTGTCTCCTCCCCTCCTGTCCTCCTCTCCTCCCTGTTGTTAGTGTCTCCTCCCCTCCTCCCTCCTCTCCTCCCTGTTGTTAGTGTCTCCTCCCCTCCTGTCCTCCTCTCCTCCCTGTTGTTAGTGTCTCCTCCCCTCCTGTCCTCCTCTCCTCCCTGTTGTTAGTGTCTCCTCCCCTCCTGTCCTCCTCTCCTCCCTGTTGTTAGTGTCTCCTCCCCTCCTGTCCTCCTCTCCTCCCTGTTGTTAGTGTCTCCTCCCCTCCTGTCCTCCTCTCCTCCCTGTTGTTAGTGTCTCCTCCCCTCCTGTCCTCCTCTCCTCCCTGTTGTTAGTGTCTCCTCCCCTCCTGTCCTCCTCTCCTCCCTGTTGTTAGTGTCTCCTCCCCTCCTGTCCTCCTCTCCTCCCTGTTGTTAGTGTCTCCTCCCCTCCTGTCCTCCTCTCCTCCCTGTTGTTAGTGTCTCCTCCCCTCCTGTCCTCCTCTCCTCCCTGTTGTTAGTGTCTCCTCCCCTCCTGTCCTCCTCTCCTCCCTGTTGTTAGTGTCTCCTCCCCTCCTGTCCTCCTCTCCTCCCTGTTGTTAGTGTCTCCTCCCCTCCTGTCCTCCTCTCCTCCCTGTTGTTAGTGTCTCCTCCCCTCCTGTCCTCCTCTCCTCCCTGTTGTTAGTGTCTCCTCCCCTCCTGTCCTCCTCTCCTCCCTGTTGTTAGTGTCTCCTCCCCTCCTGTCCTCCTCTCCTCCCTGTTGTTAGTGTCTCCTCCCCTCCTGTCCTCCTCTCCTCCCTGTTGTTAGTGTCTCCTCCCCTCCTGTCCTCCTCTCCTCCCTGTTGTTAGTGTCTCCTCCCCTCCTGTCCTCCTCTCCTCCCTGTTGTTAGTGTCTCCTCCCCTCCTCCTCCTCTCCTCCCTGTTGTTAGTGTCTCCTCCCCTCCTGTCCTCCTCTCCTCCCTGTTGTTAGTGTCTCCTCCCCTCCTGTCCTCCTCTCCTCCCTGTTGTTAGTGTCTCCTCCCCTCCTGTCCTCCTCTCCTCCCTGTTGTTAGTGTCTCCTCCCCTCCTGTCCTCCTCTCCTCCCTGTTGTTAGTGTCTCCTCCCCTCCTGTCCTCCTCTCCTCCCTGTTGTTAGTGTCTCCTCCCCTCCTGTCCTCCTCTCCTCCCTGTTGTTAGTGTCTCCTCCCCTCCTGTCCTCCTCTCCTCCCTGTTGTTAGTGTCTCCTCCCCTCCTGTCCTCCTCTCCTCCCTGTTGTTAGTGTCTCCTCCCCTCCTGTCCTCCTCTCCTCCCTGTTGTTAGTGTCTCCTCCCCTCCTGTCCTCCTCTCCTCCCTGTTGTTAGTGTCTCCTCCCCTCCTGTCCTCCTCTCCTCCCTGTTGTTAGTGTCTCCTCCCCTCCTGTCCTCCTCTCCTCCCTGTTGTTAGTGTCTCCTCCCCTCCTGTCCTCCTCTCCTCCCTGTTGTTAGTGTCTCCTCCCCTCCTGTCCTCCTCTCCTCCCTGTTGTTAGTGTCTCCTCCCCTCCTGTCCTCCTCTCCTCCCTGTTGTTAGTGTCTCCTCCCCTCCTGTCCTCCTCTCCTCCCTGTTGTTAGTGTCTCCTCCCCTCCTGCCTCCTCTCCTCCCTGTTGTTAGTGTCTCCTCCCCTCCTGTCCTCCTCTCCTCCCTGTTGTTAGTGTCTCCTCCCCTCCTGTCCTCCTCTCCTCCCTGTTGTTAGTGTCTCCTCCCCTCCTGTCCTCCTCTCCTCCCTGTTGTTAGTGTCTCCTCCCCTCCTGCCTCCTTCCTCCCTGTTGTTAGTGTCTCCTCCCCTCCTGTCCTCCTCTCCTCCCTGTTGTTAGTGTCTCCTCCCCTCCTGTCCTCCTCTCCTCCCTGTTGTTAGTGTCTCCTCCCCTCCTGTCCTCCTCTCCTCCCTGTTGTTAGTGTCTCCTCCCCTCCTGTCCTCCTCTCCTCCCTGTTGTTAGTGTCTCCTCCCCTCCTGTCCTCCTCTCCTCCCTGTTGTTAGTGTCTCCTCCCCTCCTGTCCTCCTGTCCTCCCTGTTGTTAGTGTCTCCTCCCCTCCTGTCCTCCTGTCCTCCTGTCCTCCTCTCCTCCCTGTTGTTAGTGTCTCCTCCCCTCCTGTCCTCCTCTCCTCCCTGTTGTTAGTGTCTCCTCCCCTCCTGTCCTCCTCTCCTCCCTGTTGTTAGTGTCTCCTCCCCTCCTGTCCTCCTCTCCTCCCTGTTGTTAGTGTCTCCTCCCCTCCTGTCCTCCTCTCCTCCCTGTTGTTAGTGTCTCCTCCCCTCCTGTCCTCCTCTCCTCCCTGTTGTTAGTGTCTCCTCCCCTCCTGTCCTCCTCTCCTCCCTGTTGTTAGTGTCTCCTCCCCTCCTGTCCTCCTCTCCTCCCTGTTGTTAGTGTCTCCTCCCCTCCTGTCCTCCTCTCCTCCCTGTTGTTAGTGTCTCCTCCCCTCCTGTCCTCCTCTCCTCCCTGTTGTTAGTGTCTCCTCCCCTCCTGTCCTCCTCTCCTCCCTGTTGTTAGTGTCTCCTCCCCTCCTGTCCTCCTCTCCTCCCTGTTGTTAGTGTCTCCTCCCCTCCTGTCCTCCTCTCCTCCCTGTTGTTAGTGTCTCCTCCCCTCCTGTCCTCCTCTCCTCCCTGTTGTTAGTGTCTCCTCCCCTCCTGTCCTCCTCTCCTCCCTGTTGTTAGTGTCTCCTCCCCTCCTGTCCTCCTCTCCTCCCTGTTGTTAGTGTCTCCTCCCCTCCTGTCCTCCTCTCCTCCCTGTTGTTAGTGTCTCCTCCCCTCCTGTCCTCCTCTCCTCCCTGTTGTTAGTGTCTCCTCCCCTCCTGTCCTCCTCTCCTCCCTGTTGTTAGTGTCTCCTCCCCTCCTGTCCTCCTCTCCTCCCTGTTGTTAGTGTCTCCTCCCCTCCTGTCCTCCTCTCCTCCCTGTTGTTAGTGTCTCCTCCCCTCCTGTCCTCCTCTCCTCCCTGTTGTTAGTGTCTCCTCCCCTCCTGTCCTCCTCTCCTCCCTGTTGTTAGTGTCTCCTCCCCTCCTGTCCTCCTCTCCTCCCTGTTGTTAGTGTCTCCTCCCCTCCTGTCCTCCTCTCCTCCCTGTTGTTAGTGTCTCCTCCCCTCCTGTCCTCCTCTCCTCCCTGTTGTTAGTGTCTCCTCCCCTCCTGTCCTCCTCTCCTCCCTGTTGTTAGTGTCTCCTCCCCTCCTGTCCTCCTCTCCTCCCTGTTGTTAGTGTCTCCTCCCCTCCTGTCCTCCTCTCCTCCCTGTTGTTAGTGTCTCCTCCCCTCCTGTCCTCCTCTCCTCCCTGTTGTTAGTGTCTCCTCCCCTCCTGTCCTCCTCTCCTCCCTGTTGTTAGTGTCTCCTCCCCTCCTGTCCTCCTCTCCTCCCTGTTGTTAGTGTCTCCTCCCCTCCTGCCTCCTCTCCTCCCTGTTGTTAGTGTCTCCTCCCCTCCTGTCCTCCTCTCCTCCCTGTTGTTAGTGTCTCCTCCCCTCCTGTCCTCCTCTCCTCCCTGTTGTTAGTGTCTCCTCCCCTCCTGCCTCCTCTCCTCCCTGTTGTTAGTGTCTCCTCCCCTCCTGTCCTCCTCTCCTCCCTGTTGTTAGTGTCTCCTCCCCTCCTGTCCTCCTCTCCTCCCTGTTGTTAGTGTCTCCTCCCCTCCTGTCCTCCTCTCCTCCCTGTTGTTAGTGTCTCCTCCCCTCCTGTCCTCCTCTCCTCCCTGTTGTTAGTGTCTCCTCCCCTCCTGTCCTCCTCTCCTCCCTGTTGTTAGTGTCTCCTCCCCTCCTGTCCTCCTCTCCTCCCTGTTGTTAGTGTCTCCTCCCCTCCTGTCCTCCTCTCCTCCCTGTTGTTAGTGTCTCCTCCCCTCCTGTCCTCCTCTCCTCCCTGTTGTTAGTGTCTCCTCCCCTCCTGTCCTCCTCTCCTCCCTGTTGTTAGTGTCTCCTCCCCTCCTGTCCTCCTCTCCTCCCTGTTGTTAGTGTCTCCTCCCCTCCTGTCCTCCTCTCCTCCCTGTTGTTAGTGTCTCCTCCCCTCCTGTCCTCCTCTCCTCCCTGTTGTTAGTGTCTCCTCCCCTCCTGTCCTCCTCTCCTCCCTGTTGTTAGTGTCTCCTCCCCTCCGCCTCCTGTCCTCCCTGTTGTTAGTGTCTCCTCCCCTCCTGTCCTCCTCTCCTCCCTGTTGTTAGTGTCTCCTCCCCTCCTGTCCTCCTCTCCTCCCTGTTGTTAGTGTCTCCTCCCCTCCTGTCCTCCTGTCCTCCCTGTTGTTAGTGTCTCCTCCCCTCCTGTCCTCCTCTCCTCCCTGTTGTTAGTGTCTCCTCCCCTCCTGTCCTCCTCTCCTCCCTGTTGTTAGTGTCTCCTCCCCTCCTGTCCTCCTCTCCTCCCTGTTGTTAGTGTCTCCTCCCCTCCTGTCCTCCTCTCCTCCCTGTTGTTAGTGTCTCCTCCCCTCCTGTCCTCCTCTCCTCCCTGTTGTTAGTGTCTCCTCCCCTCCTGTCCTCCTCTCCTCCCTGTTGTTAGTGTCTCCTCCCCTCCTCCCCTCCTCCCTGTTGTTAGTGTCTCCTCCCCTCCTCTCCTCCCTGTTGTTAGTGTCTCCTCCCCTCCTGTCCTCCTCTCCTCCCTGTTGTTAGTGTCTCCTCCCCTCCTGTCCTCCTCTCCTCCCTGTTGTTAGTGTCTCCTCCCCTCCTGTCCTCCTCTCCTCCCTGTTGTTAGTGTCTCCTCCCCTCCTGTCCTCCTCTCCTCCCTGTTGTTAGTGTCTCCTCCCCTCCTGTCCTCCTCTCCTCCCTGTTGTTAGTGTCTCCTCCCCTCCTGTCCTCCTCTCCTCCCTGTTGTTAGTGTCTCCTCCCCTCCTGTCCTCCTCTCCTCCCTGTTGTTAGTGTCTCCTCCCCTCCTGTCCTCCTCTCCTCCCTGTTGTTAGTGTCTCCTCCCCTCCTGTCCTCCTCTCCTCCCTGTTGTTAGTGTCTCCTCCCCTCCTGTCCTCCTCTCCTCCCTGTTGTTAGTGTCTCCTCCCCTCCTGTCCTCCTCTCCTCCCTGTTGTTAGTGTCTCCTCCCCTCCTGTCCTCCTCTCCTCCCTGTTGTTAGTGTCTCCTCCCCTCCTGTCCTCCTCTCCTCCCTGTTGTTAGTGTCTCCTCCCCTCCTGTCCTCCTCTCCTCCCTGTTGTTAGTGTCTCCTCCCCTCCTGTCCTCCTCTCCTCCCTGTTGTTAGTGTCTCCTCCCCTCCTGTCCTCCTCTCCTCCCTGTTGTTAGTGTCTCCTCCCCTCCTGTCCTCCTGTCCTCCCTGTTGTTAGTGTCTCCTCCCCTCCTGTCCTCCTCTCCTCCCTGTTGTTAGTGTCTCCTCCCCTCCTGTCCTCCTGTCCTCCCTGTTGTTAGTGTCTCCTCCCCTCCTGTCCTCCTCTCCTCCCTGTTGTTAGTGTCTCCTCCCCTCCTGTCCTCCTCTCCTCCCTGTTGTTAGTGTCTCCTCCCCTCCTGTCCTCCCTGTTGTTAGTGTCTCCTCCCCTCCTGTCCTCCTCTCCTCCCTGTTGTTAGTGTCTCCTCCCCTCCTGTCCTCCTCTCCTCCCTGTTGTTAGTGTCTCCTCCCCTCCTCCCCTCCTCTCCTCCCTGTTGTTAGTGTCTCCTCCCCTCCTGTCCTCCCTGTTGTTAGTGTCTCCTCCCCTCCTGTCCTCCTCTCCTCCCTGTTGTTAGTGTCTCCTCCCCTCCTGTCCTCCTCTCCTCCCTGTTGTTAGTGTCTCCTCCCCTCCTGCCCTCCTCTCCTCCCTGTTGTTAGTGTCTCCTCCCCTCCTGTCCTCCTCTCCTCCCTGTTGTTAGTGTCTCCTCCCCTCCTGCCCTCCTCTCCTCCCTGTTGTTAGTGTCTCCTCCCCTCCTGTCCTCCTCTCCTCCCTGTTGTTAGTGTCTCCTCCCCTCCTGTCCTCCTCTCCTCCCTGTTGTTAGTGTCTCCTCCCCTCCTGTCCTCCTCTCCTCCCTGTTGTTAGTGTCTCCTCCCCTCCTGTCCTCCTCTCCTCCCTGTTGTTAGTGTCTCCTCCCCTCCTGTCCTCCTCTCCTCCCTGTTGTTAGTGTCTCCTCCCCTCCTGTCCTCCTCTCCTCCCTGTTGTTAGTGTCTCCTCCCCTCCTGCCCTCCTCTCCTCCCTGTTGTTAGTGTCTCCTCCCCTCCTGTCCTCCTCTCCTCCCTGTTGTTAGTGTCTCCTCCCCTCCTGTCCTCCTCTCCTCCCTGTTGTTAGTGTCTCCTCCCCTCCTGTCCTCCTCTCCTCCCTGTTGTTAGTGTCTCCTCCCCTCCTGTCCTCCTCTCCTCCCTGTTGTTAGTGTCTCCTCCCCTCCTGTCCTCCTCTCCTCCCTGTTGTTAGTGTCTCCTCCCCTCCTGTCCTCCTCTCCTCCCTGTTGTTAGTGTCTCCTCCCCTCCTGTCCTCCTCTCCTCCCTGTTGTTAGTGTCTCCTCCCCTCCTGTCCTCCTCTCCTCCCTGTTGTTAGTGTCTCCTCCCCTCCTGTCCTCCTCTCCTCCCTGTTGTTAGTGTCTCCTCCCCTCCTGTCCTCCTGTCCTCCCTGTTGTTAGTGTCTCCTCCCCTCCTGTCCTCCTCTCCTCCCTGTTGTTAGTGTCTCCTCCCCTCCTGTCCTCCTCTCCTCCCTGTTGTTAGTGTCTCCTCCCCTCCTGTCCTCCTCTCCTCCCTGTTGTTAGTGTCTCCTCCCCTCCTGTCCTCCTCTCCTCCCTGTTGTTAGTGTCTCCTCCCCTCCTGCCCTCCTCTCCTCCCTGTTGTTAGTGTCTCCTCCCCTCCTGTCCTCCTCTCCTCCCTGTTGTTAGTGTCTCCTCCCCTCCTGTCCTCCTCTCCTCCCTGTTGTTAGTGTCTCCTCCCCTCCTGTCCTCCTCTCCTCCCTGTTGTTAGTGTCTCCTCCCCTCCTGTCCTCCTCTCCTCCCTGTTGTTAGTGTCTCCTCCCCTCCTGTCCTCCTGTCCTCCCTGTTGTTAGTGTCTCCTCCCCTCCTGTCCTCCTCTCCTCCCTGTTGTTAGTGTCTCCTCCCCTCCTCCCCTCCTCTCCTCCCTGTTGTTAGTGTCTCCTCCCCTCCTGTCCTCCTCTCCTCCCTGTTGTTAGTGTCTCCTCCCCTCCTGTCCTCCTCTCCTCCCTGTTGTTAGTGTCTCCTCCCCTCCTGTCCTCCTCTCCTCCCTGTTGTTAGTGTCCCTCCCCTCCCCTCCTCTCCTCCCTGTTGTTAGTGTCTCCTCCCCTCCTCTCCTCCCTGTTGTTAGTGTCTCCTCCCCTCCTGTCCTCCTGTCCTCCCTGTTGTTAGTGTCTCCTCCCCTCCTGTCCTCCTCTCCTCCCTGTTGTTAGTGTCTCCTCCCCTCCTGTCCTCCTTCCTCCCTGTTGTTAGTGTCTCCTCCCCTCCTGTCCTCCTCTCCTCCCTGTTGTTAGTGTCTCCTCCCCTCCTGTCCTCCTCTCCTCCCTGTTGTTAGTGTCTCCTCCCCTCCTGTCCTCCTCTCCTCCCTGTTGTTAGTGTCTCCTCCCCTCCTGTCCTCCTCTCCTCCCTGTTGTTAGTGTCTCCTCCCCTCCTGTCCTCCCTGTTGTTAGTGTCTCCTCCCCTCCTGCCCTCCTCTCCTCCCTGTTGTTAGTGTCTCCTCCCCTCCTGTCCTCCTCTCCTCCCTGTTGTTAGTGTCTCCTCCCCTCCTGTCCTCCCTGTTGTTAGTGTCTCCTCCCCTCCTCCCCTCCTCTCCTCCCTGTTGTTAGTGTCTCCTCCCCTCCTGTCCTCCTCTCCTCCCTGTTGTTAGTGTCTCCTCCCCTCCTGTCCTCCTGTCCTCCCTGTTGTTAGTGTCTCCTCCCCTCCTGTCCTCCTCTCCTCCCTGTTGTTAGTGTCTCCTCCCCTCCTGTCCTCCTGTCCTCCCTGTTGTTAGTGTCTCCTCCCCTCCTGTCCTCCTCTCCTCCCTGTTGTTAGTGTCTCCTCCCCTCCTGTCCTCCCTGTTGTTAGTGTCTCCTCCCCTCCTGTCCTCCTCTCCTCCCTGTTGTTAGTGTCTCCTCCCCTCCTGTCCTCCTCTCCTCCCTGTTGTTAGTGTCTCCTCCCCTCCTGTCCTCCTCTCCTCCCTGTTGTTAGTGTCTCCTCCCCTCCTGTCCTCCTCTCCTCCCTGTTGTTAGTGTCTCCTCCCCTCCTGTCCTCCTCTCCTCCCTGTTGTTAATGTCTCCTCTCCCTCATGGCTGATGATGTGTTGGCCCTGATGAGGGCAGTAATATGGCTGATAGTTGTGAAGCTTAACATATGTGTCCCTCGTTGCGTACAGCTCTCACCTAACCAATGCTTCTCTGTCTGACCT